>NC_064810.1:150177470-150242833 GCF_023721935.1 Panthera uncia
GGCGCCCTCTGCCGGCCTCCGGCCGCGCCCCCCCCACCGCCCCAGCCCCTGCCCCGGGCGCCCGGGCCCCAGAGGGCCCGGCACCCGCCCGGGCACCGCGGCTGCGGCGCCTCCCACCACGCCCTGGGGCCGGCAGCTGCCCCGACGCGGCCCCGCGGCTGCGCGCTCAGCCCCTTCTGCGGGGTCGCGGGGTCGCGGGGTCGCGGGGTCAGCGGCTCGCTCCGGGTCTCACACCCACAGCGAGGACCAAAGGAAGCCGGGTGACGGGTCGGGCTTCTGCTCCGGCCCCGCCCGTCTGCTGTCCCTCGCCGGGGCTGTGAGTTCATCTGAGGAACAGAGGCGCTCCACCGGCGCCAGCTGTGTTTTTGGGGGACAACTAGAGCCACGTGGGGGTGAGCGAGGGCCTGCCCTTCCGACTACCCTCACCTGGCCCCCTGCACCGGCGATCCCTTGGTGTGGTCTCGGCCCTAGCAACGGCCACGTCCCCCGGGAGCCTGCCAGAAATGCGCGTCCGCAGTCCCACTCCAGGGTAGGGGCCCAGCTGGGGGCGGGCAGGGGTAATGGTGATAAAATGCACAGGGTATAAAACCTACTGTCTTAAGCATCTTGGGTGTAAGTTTCGTGGCGTTGAGAACATTGACACTGTGGTGCAGCCGCCGCCGCCAGTCTCTACAACTTTTCCGTCTGGCAAAACTGAGACTCTACATGCATGAAACCCTAACTCCCCCCCCCCCCCCCCCCCCCGCCCCCCGAGCCCTTGGCAATCACCATTCTCCTCCCCGTCTGTGAATTTCACTGCTGGAGGTACCTCATGTGAGTGGAATCATCTGTGGCTGCCTTACTCGCTCCACTTAGCATGATGCCCTCAAGGTTCATCCGTGTTGTAGCAGATATCAGTATTTGCTTCCTTTTTAAGGCTGAATAATAGTGTATGTAACATGTGTTCCTTATCTGTTGATCCCTTGATGGGGACTTGGGTTTGTTCCACCTTTTGGCTATTGTGAATATGCGACTAACACAGCTGTGCATGTACGGGTACGGTTATCTTTTCGGGGTAACTGCCTTCGGGTCTTTAGGGGGTATGCCCAGAAGCAGGATTGCTGGATCCTATGGTAGTTCTGTTTTTAATTTTTTGAGGAACAACCATGTTTTCCGCAAGAGCCACACCATTTTACATCCCACAGACAGGGCACAGAATTCCAGTTTCTCTACATGTTCTTAATGAACACTTTTATTTTCCGGGGGGGGGGGGGGGGGTGGATTTTTTTATTTTTATATGCAGTAACCTAATGGGTGTGACGTGGTATCTCCCTCTGGCTTTGATTTTCGTTTCCCCAAGGATTAGTGATGTTGAGCATCTTTTCATGGGCTTATTGGCCATTTGTATATCTTATGAACAAATGTCTGTTCAAAAGGACTGTGTTTAACAGTCTGTGGTTCTGATACATGCTCAAGTTTGAGAATCGATACCACATCTATATTGACGCACTTCCCTTTCCCTCGAGCCACTATGCCCTTCGAGTCAGTAGAAAGCAGAACTCACCGCCTACTTGTTGCATGAACCCATGTTCCAAAACCAGCCCTAAGTTCCAATACAGGCTCCCCAAGGGGAAAAAAAAATGAGAACTCTGCCTCCTTGACCACCTGCTCCCAGCTGCTTGCACACATATCAGAAGAGACCCATGGTCCCAGAAGCCCCAATGACCGTAGGAAAGAGTGAGAGGAAAGAAAGGAACAGCATGCTTTACTGAGCACTTACTACCTGCCAAGTACCTTACACATCGTATTTTATTCAATTCTCGCAACATCCCTTTAAAATAAGTACTGTTGGGGCGCCTGGGTGGCTCGGTCAGTTGAGTGTCTGACTCTTGATTTCAGCTCAGGTCATGATGTCCCCTTTGCCAGGTGTAGGTAGATGCTTAAACATTGTTGAAAGAAGGAAG
The DNA here is from genome assembly GCF_023721935.1 of Panthera uncia. Lineage (NCBI taxonomy): Eukaryota > Metazoa > Chordata > Mammalia > Carnivora > Felidae > Panthera > Panthera uncia. The sequence goes on from NC_064810.1 coordinate 150,179,414, forward strand.
TCCTTGAAGGAAAGCAAGCCGAGTAAAAAGATAAAAACCCTTTGGAAGAGACTCTGAAGGAGAGTTTTAACTTTCTCTGAGTTCTGGTTGTGAGGGTGAAAAATGGTCCATTCTACTCTTAGGAAACAAAGCCCAAGTTTCCGTTGACTGCTAGTACCTTCCCAATGTCTATACTTCCCGTTTTCCTAACATAAAGAGCTTGGAATTCTTGGAGCATAAATGTATCTATCTTAAAAAATAAGTAAATTAAACTATGTTGCTCAGTCTCTCTAGCAGATGGGGAGGCCACGTGTCCGTGTCTGGCCAATGAGATACAAATGTACATTGTGGGGGGTGGGGCTTCTGGAAAGGATTTTTAAAGGGGAGCCGACTCGGCTGAGCTGTGACTCTCCCCCTGTGTCCTTCCCTCTCTTGCCCACACTACAGACAGAGGTCATGCCTGGAGATTGCAGCAGCCATCATGAAAGCTACCTCAAAGTAATTGCAGGGACCCCAGTTCCAGCATCCTGCCGCGGCCACACTTGACCTGGGCTGCCTTCCTTGGGATTTCTTATCACATAAGGAAAAATAAACACCAGTTCATAGGAGCCACTGCTTTGAGGAGTCGGTTATTTGTAGCTAAGCAGACTTCTGTGCTAACCCAACACTAGAATGAACAGTTTCTTAGAACAGATGCTCCTAATCTAGGGTTCACACAGTTCTATAGGTAGCTTCAGAGGTCTGAGACCCCTGCGGTTGGCAGAATAATGCCCTCCCACACGAAGATGTCCACATCCTTACCCCTGGAAGCTGTGAATAGGTTACCTAACCTGGCAAAGGGGACTTTGCCAATGTGCTTACAGTTAAAGACTTGAGAGCAAGATTTTCCCAGATTATCTGCACGGACCTCATATATTCATTTGAACCCTTACATGTAGAGAGAACCTTTCTTGGTCGTCAGATAAAAAGATGTGACCGTGAAGGGAGGGGCAGGGTCATGCTTTACAGATGGAGGTAGGAGGTCCATGAACCAAGAGATACAGGCTGGAAGCTGACAAGTTTTGGTGAAAATGGATTGTTCCCCAGAACATCCAGAAAGAAATGCAGCCCACTAGCACCTCAAAGATAGTCTGGTCAGATTTCTGACCTCAGAACTCTGAGATAATAATAATTGTGTTGTTTTAAGCTGCTGAGTTTGTGGTAATATGTTATAGCAGCAATAGATACTAATACACCCCCTAAAAAGGGTAGGTGCGGGTATGTGTGTTTCTTAAGGAAAGATCCATAGATTTCAACAAAAATCTTAAAAGGGAAGGTAGTTTATTTTTTTTAATGTTTATTTATTTTTGAGAGAAGGAGACAGGGCGTGAGGGGGAGAGGGACAGAGAGAGAGGGGGAGGCACGGAATCGGAAACAGGCGCCAGGCTCTGAGCTCTCAGCACAGAGCCCGATGCGGGGCTCGAACTCACAAACCGTGAGATCATGACCTGAGCTGAAGTCGGACTCTCAACCGACTGAGCCACCCAGATGCCCCAAAGTTTAAACATCCAATTACAAAATAAGTCCTGGCTGGGGCTGTAAAGTACAGCATCGTGACTGTAGTTTGTAATACTGTATGGTATATTTGAAAGCTGCTACGAGAGGGTAAATCTTCAAAATTCTCATCACAGCAAAAAACAATCTGTAACCCTATGTGGATGTTAACTAGACTTATTGTGATGATCACGTCACAATATAAACAAATATCGAATCATTATGTTATGCACTGGAACTAATATCGTATGTCAATTAGACCTCAATTTAAAAGAAAGGCAAGGTAGTTTTTAGAAGGTTAGAAACTACAGATCTAACTCCCACTGTTTCCAACCCCCTAAACCAAACTCTGAAAGTGATATCAGGTGCAGGGCTCAGTCGCTTAAGTGTCTGACTCTTGATTTCGGCTCGGGTCATGATCTCACGGTGTGTGAGCTGGAGCCCTGCTTCAGGCTTTGTGCTGACAGCGTGCAGCCTGCTTGGGATTCTCCCCTCCCCGCCCCCCCCGGCCCTCCCCTGCTCACACTACAAATAAATAAATAGGATACCGGGTGAAAACTGTAGCATCCCTCCTCGATGAACCAATGCGGCCCAAACTTGGCTGTATACCAGCCCCCCAAGGAACCGCTGAAAAATACAGATTTACAACCACCGCTGAGTCAGGTCTGGAGGTGAGGCCCAGGAAGATGTATTTCAAGTCCCTCTCAGAAAACTTACCACGTAGCCAGGTTGAGGAAGCAAGGTCCTACGGGAGATTCAGAATCCTGCATTGCTTTCTTGAACATGTGACACCATGATATGGTAGGAAAAAATAGAATTTGGCCTCAGATGGAGAGGATTTAAATCTCAGGTCTGACCAGCTGTGTAATCCCCAGTAAGTCAACGAAATAGGGAAACGAATAAACATACCTACGGATGGGCTTCTTGGGACGTTATTTTCTAACCGTAAAACTCTAAAAACATTTGTCATCCATACAACCTCACATCAAGAGTGAGCTCAATTTCCTGGTTGCCAGAATGAGCTTTCCTATAGAGACTTGAACTGAAGTATGAGTCTGTAGCATGACTATTGGGGGAGAGAATGTTCCAAACCTGGCCATGTAGAATGCAGATTTGCTTCAAGCTCATGTGCCTTTTGGAAAACAGAACCTCTTGTCCCATTTTCTAAGGGAAGTGACAACCAACTTTTTTTCCTCCCTTTTCAGTCTCTCGCTTCAAGGACCGATCTGGGAAGGTTTTCTGTTAACTCTGGTGGTTGCAAACGGAACAACCTGCACTGTCAGCTTACCTATCGTTAGCCTTTTCCAGAATCTGCCATCAGTTTCTCTAAGGCAAGCTTGACTTCCTCCCAGAGGGGCAGAAAACTGTGGAGAGCATCCTTTTCATAACAATGCAAAAGAAGCGATTGTTTGCACTCACTCCCTTCCTGCCACACAGCACAGAGGAATAATGTATTGAAATGATTAACTGTCCCAACGGAAACTTGGGTTTCTCCTAACCTTTGAAAAAGTCTGAAGATTTATTGGTCTATTCTCCCCCTTCCTTTCTCTACCAACTTTTTTTTTTCTTATAAATTCAATATTTCCCAACTGCTTAAATACCAGGTCAAAAGTTAAGTACATTTCTAAGGCTTCATACAAGCTGATTGGCTCAGTAATCTCTAGGTTCAGAATATGATTTTTTTCATCCCCAAAACCTTCGATTAGGACAGAAAATACACATAGTTCTTCCAGTTGAAAAGAAAAGTCAAGTGAGTATTTTCAAGCCCTATCTTGATCCCCAACTTTGCCTGGGATCTCTTTTCCTGAACTGTAGCCCCCTGGTCTCTGATGGGAAATACTGATTCCTTCCTGATGGAATGACCCCAACATGACTCTCTAACATCTTCCTCAGCCCCTCCTGGTGAGAGTTCATCTTTCTGGGCACTGAGTGTATATGCCAGCCGGGTGCCGCGGGGAGGTGCAGCCCGCAGTGGTGACTGTCGGCGCTGCTTTGCAAAGATGGGAGTCTAGACAACGAGCAGACCAGGCACTGCTGTGAGCGAACCGTGCAGCCAACCGCAAAGCAGGTGGATTTAGCACGCATCTCACGCCGCAGCAAGCATTTCCCTGACCATGTTGTCTCACTTAAACCACACGGTGATCTGATGAGGAAGATACAGGTGAGGACTTGATCTCAGTTATCAAAGGGCCGTGCAAACCGAGGACTGTCGATATTACAAGTTCACAATCCTTGTCCAAAACTCTTGGGGCCAGGTAGGTTTCGGAATTCAGATTTTTTTTTTCCCAGAATTTAGAAGACAACACAGCATGATCACCTCTGAAGATTGGCATCTTTCCTCAGTGCTAGAAAGGTCTCAGTTATTGCTTACTCTTTGAATCTGTATTCTCTCCTTCTGGAACTCTAATGTGCCGTATTTTAAGCCTTCTTGCTCTATCATGCGTGGGTATAAGCCCTCATATTTGCCATCTTTTTGCCTCATTAAGCTGCATTCTGAGTAATTTACTTCCTTGTGTTTTCTGGGTCACTGTCTCTTCAGTATAATCCATTGTTTTACCAGTCCTTTGAATCTGTAATTTTCATTATTACATTTCTTTAACCTAAAATGTTCTAAAAAGAGGGACAAATAAAATCAGGCACGCCTGGGTGGCTCAGTTGGTCACGTATCTGACTTCGGCTCAGGTCATGATCTCACAGTTCGCGGGTTCAAGCCCCCAGTCGGGCTCTGTGCTGACAGCTCGGAGCCTGGAGCCTGCTTTGGATCCTGTGTCTCCCTCTGTCTCTGCCCCTCCCCCACTCGCACTCTGTCTCTCTCAAAAATGAGTAAACATTAAATTTTTTTTTTAATTTGTGTAAAATAAATAAATAAAGTAATTGATTAAATTAAAAGTTCCATGGGGTCCTTGTTTGAAAACCCGCCTTGCCAACCTGATGGTGTGTGCCTTGCTCCTTAATTGTACTTCCGACATTTTCCTTCATTTCCTTAAAGTTAAACTTGTTTATTTTATATTCCGTTTCTGATGATTCTAATACCTGCATTCTGTACCTTTGCTTCTGCAGTCTGCTTATTCTCTCTCATGGTGGCTTGTTTCCTTGTGCCTTATGTAACCTTTGCTTGTGAGCTCCTGTCCCACGGGCGTTTATCTTTGTTTAGAATACGTTCCTCCACGAGCGATTCGTGTTTGCGGCTGCCAGTGGGCCAGGGTAGTGCTGCTTCAGTACTTTAACCTAAATTTCTACTGGGATTTTCTTCTGCAACATGTATGTGGCTCAGCGTGCTCAGAGAACACGTCTTCCTTTTCTTTTTTTTTTATTCCACCAAGAATCAAGGAGGCCATGACACAAAAGACTTCTTTCAGTCCCTCCCTGTGGGCAGGTGTTATCCTAGTTCGCCCACTAAATGTGAACTAAGCTTAATTTGGGGTCTCCAATCTGACTCCACCCAGGCTTTGGTTGCTGTCCCCTGTCTGTGTGGGAGCCACTTCAATCCAGATATCCCCAGGGTGAATGCTGACATCAGCACTCCCTTTTTCCCCTAGATTAGAATTTTTTTTTCATTATTTCTGGCCTCTGAACATGTATTTCTTGCCAGCTTAGCAAACCATTATTCATTTTTATATGCTGTTCAGCAATTTTAGGTGTTTTTGTACCAGGAAAGATTCCCAGATGTCTACTATATTGCCAAAAAGGAAGCCTCACTAATTTTTAAGTCACTGAACAATAATTTAATAATAAGTCAGGAAGAATAATGACCTCATCATGTTTTTGAAGCCTTTGAAGTTCTACTAGGAGTTTTCATGTTATTTCAAATCCTTAAAGAAGGAGCCAGGATAAAAGTGGGGCCCTAGAACTGGAAGGTCAGTGTGGTGTAAAGACAAGACCTTCGCCACCCCCCCGCAGGTGAGAGGCCGTGGAATGAGATGACTTGCGTGGCATCGTGGCTCTTTAGTCCCTCAGGATCCGCTGTAGCAGGACATTTACAAGAGGACAGAAGAGGATGACAGGTAAAGCCTTTGATGTGTGTGGTTGTTTCCTTATTTATTTGCTCAAATGTATTTGAATCCCTCATCCATTAGGTTCAACTTTTTCCAACAGTAGAAAGAGTTCCTCCAAGCCCGCAGTTCCTAGAGGCAACCAGGGCAGCCAGTTTCTCAGCCTGCTTCTGGAAATATTCCGCACCTACTCAAGTCGAAGGCTTTTTCATACGCACTTAGCGCACGCATCGTGTCGTGCCTTGTCTTTTTAAAACTTAGCAATATGTAAGAAATGTTCCATATCGATACGACTTACTTTTCTAATGGCTGCGTGGATGGTCATCGTATGGCTGAACCGTAATTGATTTAAACAACCTCCCCCCTCCCTTCTGGGAGACATGGGTGACTGTCAGACGCACGGAAGTGTGTCGATCCTGTGACCGCAGGCAAGTATTTCTGTAGAACAAACTCCTAAAGGCAGAATTCCTTCATCAAGGGGAGTGTACATTTCAATTATTGTGGATATCATCCAACTGCCCTCCAAACAAGCTGAGCCAGTTTGCAGGCCCAACAGCATCACAAGAGAATACTTACTTGCTTCTGAGAGCTCTTTTATAATCTACTTCAATCAATATGTTCTTACTCTCTTAATATGTTAACAGCTTGCCCAGCTAATTGAATTCATCCAGAAAGCCTATGAATGCACATCATATACATGCCTAGTATTATTGTGTATGACGTCTGTTATTGAATATAGGAATAGCTCTCAAAATTGCATTTAACTTAATATGTAAAAGTAACAGTGTTCTATTTCTAAATTCCTTTCTGATTTTAACTACCCTACTGATTGCTAGTCAATTGGAAATGGATCCTTAGACATTCAAGCTAGGTTTATACGCGTCCTCTTCCCCACCCCACCTCTGCACAAACTGAACCTCAGATATTAACAATCTGATAATATTGTAAAGTCCTATCCTCCCTAGCAGTCACTTCTTAGGAATTTATCATAAGAAAATAATTGAATATAAGACTTTTTAATGTTTGCATAAAGGTTTTCATGGCAGCTTTGCAACGGTGAAAATCAGAAAGCACTAAATGACTAAATTCTATCAGGAAAACATTGGCTTAGGGCGCCTGGGTGGCTCAGTCGGTTGAGCGTCCGACTTCGGCTCAGGTCACGATCTCACAGTTCGTGGGTTCGAGCCCCGCGTCAGGCTCTGTGCTGACAGCTCAGAGCCTGGAGCCTGCTTCGAAGTCTGTGCCTCCCTCTCTGTCTCTCCCCCCTCCCCCACTCATGCTCTGTCTCTGTCTCTAAAAAATGAATAAACCTTAAAAAAAAATGTAAAGAAAGATGTTGGCTTTTTGGGCAGCCATAGAATATAAAACTACGCAGCTGTCACGAAAAGTGAAAAGGGTCTGTTTCATCTCAGTATGCCTACGTGCATAAAATGTCTTTATATTTTCTCGTCATCTCTACAGCATAGCCCCCTACACAGCAGCCTCTCTTGGTAATATCCCAGTACAAATCCATAACCCTTCAATTTGTCCACAGTCTCCTCTCAACAGGAGGACGTTGTCTTGTTCATTTGAAACTTCAAATTCATTTGTTTCAAAGCTGTCCTCTTAATCCCAGCGCAACGGCCATGGGGACTTGGGGGCCGAGTGTGTGCGCATGCGTGTCCCACGTGCCGGGGGACACCTACTCTCTCACACACTCCCCTGGCCCCGTGCCTACCCCTCTGGTGTTGGAGGGCAGTGTTGGAGGTGAGGGAGCGCGAGAAGTCTCCTGACTCGACTGCCGGGGAGAGTCTCTGTGGGTCGCACCACCCACACAGCGTGTCCACAGCCACTGCCGACTGCACGGGTGGGTGGGTCCCGGCAAACCTTGCCGCTGAGGGACTTGAGCCCAAGCGGGCCCACGGGCACCGGTCATTCCTTGTGAGACGTGGCCATACCCTCTGTCATCACCCAGCCGGTGGCTTCGCTCCATATTCTCTGATGCGAGCGCCTCCCGTGTCCATGCCACGATGGTCTCAGATGAGTCCCCACCGCACATCCCAGCTGCCACCCAGCCTGGATCCAGCGAGGTGACAGAGATACCCATAACTCTCAGGGAACGGAACCTCAAAGGGGCAGTCGTTGCCCCTCTCCGGTGGCCACTCCCTTTTCCACTGCCTTCCCTTCCTTCCCTACATTGTCCTCAGCTCTAAGCTGGTAGCTTAACATGAACAGGGGACAAGATACCAGCTTCTCCTTCTTACAGTCACCTACAAATTTTATGACCGGTTATACTGAGGGCCTCCTCCATAGATTCGAGGGAGAAAAATCTGGTAAGCATCCCTCCATCTGTCCTCCACCCACGGGACAGCAAGAGAAGAAAGACTATTTCCGAGGACACTGCACTCCCCACCCACCCACCCCCCGACACACACACAAGTGACCGGTGTAGTTCCAGTGCCCCCATAAGTGTAAACAGCCCACAGAGTTTACCCTCTCTAGCTCTTGGGAAACGTGGCATCTCATGCTAACAAGTAGGCCTTCTTCAGTTAGCCCTAAAGAATTTAACTTGGTTCTTAATAGGGCACAATCTAGGCTCTACTCTTACCATTATCTGGTTGAATCTGCACTCACTCAAGCCTGTTATGAAGGGATAGTGGACAACTGTCTATACTGAGAAGGAGAGACGTCCAGGGTACATGAAGGGGGAGACTCAGGCTCCTTAACACATGCCCAGGGTGATCCGAAATACATAGATTTTCATGCATCTAAATATGCACATGCATGTAAAAAGAGATCTGGAAGTTTATCTCAAGTGTTAGTAATGGTTATGGTGGAGATTATGGGCTGTTCTTGCCGATCTATCTACCTGTCCTTTAGTACCATATGAATTGTCTAAGAGAGCCAGCATAGATATAGAAGATGCCAGATCCATAAGGCGAAAGTCACTAATCAAAGAGAAAGCCTGTTAGAGACATAAAAGTGGAGAGGATATCAAACTCAACACCCAAAAAACAAATAATCCAGTGAAGAAATGGGCAAAAGATATGAATACACAGTTTCCAAAGAAGACATCCAGATGGCTAATAGACACAAGAAAAAATGCTCAACCTCACTCGTCATCAGGGAAATACAAATCAAAACCAAATGAGATACCGCCTCACACCTGTCAGAATGGCTCACATCAACAACTCAGGCAACAACAGATGTTGGCAAGGATGCGGAGAAAGAGGATGTCTTTTGCATTGTTGGTGGCAGTGCAAGCGGGTGCGGCCACTCTGGAAAACAGTATGGAGGTTCCTCAAAAAACTAAAAACAGGACTACCCTACGACCCAGCAATTGCACTACTAGGCATTTATCCACGGGATCCAGGTGTGCTGTTTCGAAGGGTCACATGCACCCCCACGTTTATAGCCGCACTATCAACAATAGCCAAAGTACGGAAAGAGCCCAAATGTCCATCGATGGATGAATGGATAAAGAAGATGTGGTATATATATACAATGGAGTATTCCTCGGCAATCAAAAAGAATGAAATCTTGCCATTTGCAACTACGTGGATGGAACTGGAGGGTATTATGCTAAGTGAAATTAGCCAGAGAAAGACAAAAATCCTATGACTTCAGTCATCTGAGGACTTAAAGAGACAAAACAGATGAACATAAGGGAAGGGAAACAAAAATAATACAAAAACAGGGAAGGGGACAAAACATAAGACACTCTTAAATACAGAGAACAGAGGGTTTCTGGAGGGGCTGTGGGGGGGGGATGGGCTAAACGGGTAAGGGGCATTAGGGAGGGCACTTGTTGGGATGGAGCACTGGGTGTTATACACAGGGGATAAATCAATGGAATCTACTCCCGAAATCATTATCGCACTATATACTAACTAACTTGGGTGTAAATTAAAAATAAATAAAAATAAAAACAAAACAAAAAATAAAAGAAGAATCATTAATGTTTGTGGTGTTCTACTGTTTGATTAATAAGTGTTGCCATTCCTTGGAAAAAAGAAGAAAAGTGGATCAGGAGCTATGCACACGAAACTGTCACTCATCCAAATAAGAAGGAAACTTGACCTTCACATAACAGGGGAAGAAAGTGGGGCTAGAGTCAGCCCTCATTACCCAACCGTTGACGAAGTCCTGTTACGTACAGTGCAGACCCGTGGAGGGGCTGGCATCCGCTTCCCGTGAAGGGGCTTTGCCAGCAGAGGTAAGGAGGAGACCAGCCAGCATGTGGAAGAAAGTGGTCAAAGCCAGATGTCTCCTTACAGCATTTTCAAAGGAGGGAGAGAAAAATAAGAAGGGCCTAGATCATTCACACACCAGATAATCATTCTCTAAATGACTGATACTTAGCTAAATGCACTTCTTAAAGTCAGTTCTTCAAAACTGGCCTGGCCTTAGTTTTTATACAAGACAAACTGCATTTCCACATGGCTTTCAAATTCAGAAAGTTCAGGGGAAGGGTAATTACTATCGCAAACCTTCAACTCTCATAGCAGGCGGAGATTTAAGCAAATACTTTCCCACTGAAGTAGTTCACAAGCCAAAAGTCCAACTGTTATTATTGGGTGCAACATTTCCAACCTGCTTCCATGCTCAAAAAAAAAAAAAAAAAAAAAAAAGATTTTTCCAGAGATCTAAATTTAGTGAACCTGCAGCCATCAATGTTAGAATACATCTGTATACCATAATGCCAAGTTTTTAAAATATTTCTCACCTCCGTTCAAATATTAAAACTAGCATGGCACTTGTCAAAACATAAAAAGGTTTAAAAAAAAATACAAATGTTTAAGTGATGATATTTCTAGAAGGCAGTGCAGGGGCATGGAGCAAAGGCTCTGGGGTTTGTAATCCCATGTAGTTTTGTCTCGTCAGGTGTCTTAGTCAGCTGGGGTTGCCGTGACAACATACGACAGCCTGGGCGGCTGAAACAACAGCAGTGTGTTTCCTCACAGTTCTGGAGACGGCGGGTCCAATATCAAGGTGCCAGCAAGGCTGACGTCTGGTGAGAGCTCCCCCCTCAGCCTTTCTCCCTGTGCCCTCACACGACCTGTGCCCCGTGCTCACGTGTGACGAGTGAGCTCACAGGCATCCCTTTTTGTAAGGACACTAATCGGTTCAGGCCCGACTCTGACGACCGCACTTCACCTTCATCACTTCCTTACTCCACATACTGCCCCGTGGGGGGCTAGGACTTCAACGCATGAATTTGGGGGGACATATATATTCAGTTCATAACATCAGATATGTGACTGAGAAGTCATTTAACCCCTCTAAGCCTCAATGTTTCCACTGGTAAAAAGGAGACCATACCCAGAATTTTGTTGTGAATATTAATTAGGTAAGCGGTGCAAAGCGCATTACATTAATATTCACAACAGAATTCTGGGTATGATCTTTTCACCAGCGGAAACATTGAGGCTTAGAGGGGTTAAATAACTTCTGGGAAGAAACTGATAAATGTGAACCAATCTAATGCCACTATTACTGTGCTATTTATTTTACTTTTTATTTTTTAAGTGCTTATTTATTTTTGAGAGAGAGAGAGAAAATGTGGGGGAGGGGCGGAGAGAGAGGGAGACAGAGGGTCTGATGCAGGCTCTGTGCTGATGGCAGAGAGCCCGATGCGGGGCTCGAACTCACAAGCCACCAGATCGTGACCTGAGCCAAAGTCAGTGATTAATCAAATGAGCCCCCAGGCACCCCTTTATTTTACTCTTTAAAAAACAGGTGTTGGGGCGCCTGGGTGGCGCAGTCGGTTAAGCCTCCGACTTCAGCCAGGTCACGATCTCGCGGTCCGTGAGTTCGAGCCCCGCGTCGGGCTCTGGGCTGATGGCTCAGAGCCTGGAGCCTGTTTCCGATTCTGTGTCTCCCTCTCTCTGCCCCTCCCCCGTTCATGCTCTGTCTCTCTCTGTCTCAAAAATAAATAAAAAACATTGAAAAAAAAAAAAAAAAAAACAGGTGTTGGGGCACGGGGGTGGCTCAGTTGTTCAAGCACCGACTTCGGCTCAGGTCATGATCTCATGGTTTCGTGACTTTGAGCCCCACATCGGGCCCTGTGCTGCTAAGGATTCTCTCCCTCCCTCCCACTCTCTCTCTCTCTCTCTCTCTCTCTCCCCGTCCCCCCACTCACACTGTCTCTGTCTCTCTCAAAATAAATTAAAAAAAAAATTTAAAACTAGGTGTTTTTGTTTGGAGGAAAGGAGACAAAACGCAAAACACTATTCTTCCGGTGGCTTCATTTTTAAGTGGGTTATTTGAGAGCCTTCTTTGGCTTAGAAGTTCAAGACCTCAGGCTCCCATGTGCTTCGGGTGCACCTCGTGAAGAGCCGGGAAGTAAATGACCACAGCCACGACCTCAAGCTCACATCAGTGGCCCACACCAGCCGGGCTCCTTCCTCAGGGCTCTCTCGACAGTCACTTTGGTGAATTGTCACGTCTGCGTCTCACCGGCTTTCCAGATGTGAACCATCAGCGGAAACTCCTGAAATGCCTTCCTTGGCCATTTCCTCAAGTTCCCACCCACTATTTTCCCGGTTTAAATGCAATGGGGTTTGGAGATACTGCTCTGTGTGTGTGTGTGTGTGTGTGTGTGTGTGTGTGCTTGTGAGACAGGGGTTGGGGGAGGTTTCTGATGGGACATCCATAAACTAAGTTTCCAGAATTGAGTGTGTCCGAGGTTAGCTGCCCTAGTGGAGCACACAGGAATGGAGACTTGGGAGCGAGGAAGGGGGTCGGGGGTGAAGCTCCTGGAGATATGGAAGCACAGCCCCAGCCCCTCTGTGTCCTCTTTCAGGCGGCCCCGGCTTACCGCAAACTCGAGGTGGACGGGCTTGTCTTCAGGGAAGGGCAGGTTGTCGGACAACGATTCCAGTCCTCGTTTCAGAGCCTGGGACTTCGTGCTGGAAGTGCTTCAGGCTGCAAAACAGACACGTTCTGCTCTAAATGCACACATCCTTCCAGCAACGTGATGGGGGAATTCGGTAGTACGTAGTGAGGCTCGGATGGCCCTGAGCCGAACCCAGCGACAGGGACCTGTCATAAAAGCAAGGGGACCAGCCCATCCATGCACGGCGTCGGGCTGAGGAGGGAACAGTGATTCCGAGCCCATGAGGTGAGACAGCCTTCCCTCCCGGAAGCAGGCTTACTCCCTGGACTAGGGCTGAGGGAACGTGACTGCGATGGTGACACCACAGGCGGGGCCACACCTGCTGAGGGGCAGAGGGGAGCAGGAGACAGGTCCCCAACCCCAGGGACCACGGTGGCTGTGAAGGGTCTGTGCCAGCGGCCGTGGGAAGAGCCGGAGTGGTACCCGAAGCCCCGGTCACATTACCTGGGACACCAATGAGGCGGTGCTCACACAGGCATATGGCGGTCATCCTTGGGCCTCGAGGTGGGGGTTCTGACTCCGGTTCCCCTCACAAACCCAGGGGTGGAAACTTGGTACCTACCCCAGGCACTCTGACGAAAGGTGGGACAGCGGATGAGTCTCCAGAAAAAACCTCCAGAAAAAATTGCTTTGCTCTCACCCTGTACTGAGTAACCCAAACTCAATGCACGTGAAACCCTGTGTACACATTTAGTCAACGAACACTTAAGGTGCTGAACACCCGTCACACAGGACCTGTGCCATGTACCGGAGGTGCTGCGATAAAGAACGCACAGTCCCCCAGGCAGCTAGTGGAGGGCCGGGGGCGCCATAGGTTAACAAGGTCATCAGTGGGAAGAATATCAGGTCAGAGGACAGAAGGGCAAGGACAAATGAAGGTCACCTTCTGCACCTTCTGCCACCACATCCAACCACAACGATCTTCAGAGAGCACCGGCCACCGCCTCCCTTTGGCCTTCCACATCTGGTGCCAATTGCCCTTTCGACCAACTCCAGCTCGAGAGCACGCCGGGAAGGGGGCTCTGGGAAACGTACCCCCTGCTTAGCCACCACAGGCCTCAACAGAATCTCTCCGTCAGCCCCAGTCACACTAGCTGATGTTCTGGGGGGAAATAAGGCTTCTCAACCCAGCATCTGACAAACACCTACGTTAGCGTTCCATACGAACTCGCGACACGGTTTGGGGGGTCACTTCACCCTAAATACCGTGATTGAGCTTAGACAGCCACAAAACATTTGCTGTCACTCACAACCGCCTGTAAGTTAGAACCTATAGACATAAAAAGCATGGAAACAAGTTCGGGGCTCAGTGGGTTAAGCATCTGACTTCGGCTCAGGTCATGATATCACGGTTCGTGGGTTCAAGCCCCGCGTTGGGCTCTGGGCTGACAGCTCAGGGCCTGGAGCCTGTTTTGGATTCTGTGTCTCCCTCTCTCTCTGTCCCTCCCCTGCTCGCACTGTCTCTCTCTCTCTCTCTCTGTCTCTCAAAAATAAGTAAACGTTAAAAAAAAATTAAAGTCTTCCCCAAAAGGGCCTCACTGAGCCCGGAGTCAGCTTCCTGAATTTGAATCTCAGCTCCCACATTTACCTATCAGTAGTAAAAACAAAACAAAACGAAACAAAATACTGAAGCTACTTAATCTTTCCGAGATTCGGTGTCCTCAAAAATACAATGTGAAATGATAACAGTACCCGCTCAGGGAACTTTTGGCAAGATTTGTAGAACGTGATTGGAACAATTCCTGGCATATCGAAGCCCCCGCCATGTTGGTGGCAGGAGGCCTCAGACATCAGTGCCTCTACACCCAAGACTACAGGTGCAGAAGCACAGCCATGAACCCGGCATGCCTCTCCAGAGAGCAGTCTGCTGAGGGACGCTAGTGACTAATCACTTGGTTACAACGTGAAAATGCCAGCAATGGGGGGAGATGGCTGGCAGAGAGTGCTTAGGAGTACAGAGCAAAGGTCCTTGTGGGGGGCGCTCGTGGCTCCCCTCAAGAGGCATCCTCAGTTGAGACCTGAAGGGCTAAGAGTGGGCCAGTTAAACGGGTGTTGTGGTGCAGGTGGGACAAGGGGATGATGAGACGGTCATTGGAGGAATACAGGAGGTCAAGGGAGGGTTTTTTTTCATTGGGGGGTGGGCTCCTGGGCGGCTCAGTTGGCTAAGCCTCTGACTTCGGCTCAGGTCACGATCTCAAGGTCCGTGCGTTGGAGCCCCGCGTCGGGCTCTGGGCTGACAGCTCAGAGCCCGGAGCTGCTTCAGATTCTGTGCCTCCCTCTCTCTCTGACCCTCCCCCGCTCACGCTCTGTCTCTCTCTGTCTCAAAAATAAATAAACATTAAAAAAATTTTCAAAAAGACTGAGATCTTGCCCTTTGCGACAATATGGATGAAGTGAGAGAATATAAGAAGTGGAATAAGTCAGTCAAAGACAAAGTCATTTGTGGAATTTAAGAAACAAAACGAACGAGCAAAGGCAAACAAAAGAGAAAGAGAGAGACAGAGAGGCAAACCAAGAAACAGAGCCTTAACTATACAGAACCAACTGGTGGTTACCAGAAGGGAGGGCATGGGATGGGGGAAACAGGCGATGGGGCGAAAGAGTGCCCTTACTGTGATGAGCACTGAGTGACGTACAGAGGGGTTGAGTCACTATGTTGTGCACCTGAAACTAACATGACACGGTATGTTAACCACACGGGAACTAAAATTTAAGAACTTATACAAAATAAAGCAAAATGTGAGTAAAACGACCGGCTGGACAAGCGCTGCTGAGGAAGAAGTGGGGTCCTCATACGCTGCTAGTGGGAATGTGAGACGCAGCCACTTTGGAAAACAGTTAAACATATGGGGCGCCCGGGTGTTCGGTCGATTAAGCGTCCAACTCTCGATTTTTGCTCAGGGCGTGATCTTGTGGCTGTGAGGTCGAGCCCCACGTGAGGACAGTGCAAAGCCTGCTTGGGATTCTCTCTCTCTCTCTCTCTCTCTCTCTCAAAATAAATAAATAAATATTTTTTAAAAGGTTAAACATATACGTACCCTATCACCTAGCCACTCCACTCTTAGGTATCTATCCAAGAGAAAAGAAAGCTCAAGTCCTGCAAAGACTGAACCACGAATGTGCACAGCAGCTTTATTTGTGAGAGCCCCAAACTGGAAACAACAACGTAAACGTCCATCTACAGATGAACAGACAAACTGTGGCATGGTCATACAATGGAACAAACATGTAACAATGTGAATGAATCTCAAAATAGTCAAGCAGAGCGAAAGAAGACAGGCAAAAAGAAGAATATACATTGTGTGATTCCCTTTATAGAAAACTCTAGAAAGTGCAGCTAATCTATAGTGATGGAAAGAAGATAAGCAGTTGTCTGCGATTGAGGGTGGGAGGGACGGGAGGAAGGAATTACAAAGGAGCATAAGGAAACTTTTGAGAGTAATGGATGTGTTCGTTATCTTGATTGTGGTGACGATTTCACAGGTTACACACATGTCAAAACATATCAGGTTGTGTGGTTTAAATATGTATAATTTATTATATGGCAATTGTGCCTCAATTAGACTGTTATTATATAAAAATACATATATGTATAATCTGTCTCTATATATGTATGTATATGTATATGTATATGTATATGTATATGTAAAATATATCATTTCTCCCTCGTGTTGCCAGCCCCCTACGATTCTGTCCTAGATCTCTGTCTAATCTCTCTCTCTCTCTATCTCATTGATATATATATATATATATATATATATATATATGGTATATACATATATCAGTGTTTTTCAAATTGATTTGACTACGATCCTTTTTCTCTGCTCACCTGTTACCCTAGTTTGCAGGAAAATGGCATATGCAGAGACAGACCTAGGACTGATCCTGGCTTCACTCTCTTGTTGGCTGTATGCCTCTCGGTAAGTGAAGCCTCAGTTTTCTTGTCTGCAAAATGGAGCTGTGGTCCGGATTTAAGTAGTGAATTTCAAACGCCTGCCACGTCGTAGGTTCTTAAAACCACCCTAGAAATCAAGCCCGCCATATTTACAGGTTTCCCCAGTTGCATTAGCTTTATTTCCAACTAAAGAAACCAGCATTCAGTCATCTTGAGTCCAAAAGTCCAAGGGGAAAGATGTTGAGACGCTTAGCATTTGCGGGCCCATCTGCTCTGCATTAACTGGTCTTCCTCTGTTTATTATTCCTGGTGTTAAGTCTCCTCCAATTCTTGTGTGAAAAGTTCGGACACACAATAACCTCTTTATCACATTTTCAAATTCTGGGCTTGTTCTGGAAAGCTTGCACCTTTTTCTTGTTGCCATTGTTTTCATGGGGATTCAGATTTCCGAAAGAGACATTTGGAGCACTCGCCTGGAAGCATTTATGTGTAAGCTGGATACAGACAAATATCATCAAAGAACGAAAATGGGATGTCGGAGGAATCAGAGCCGCCCTACGTGGGCTCTGTGCTGTTCGTTGAGGCTCAGGCTGGTGGTCGGGATCCAGGGCTGCTTAGCCCCCTCCCTCGGCCCCTCTCCTTTGGGGGTAGAAATTGAACAGTGCCAAAGAGATAAACAGAAACACGGCAATGTTAGGGTATAGAATAAAAAGTGCACGTAACTATAAAGATAAACATATCATAACAATGATATTGGTTGCCATTCATTGGCTATTAATTGTGGTCCATGCTTTACTAAATGCTATTTTTTTTTTAAGTAATCTCTACACCGATTCGGGACTCAAACTCACGACCCCAAGATCAGGAGTCGCATGCTTTACACACTGAGCCAGCCGGGCACACCTAAATGCTATTTTATGTAAACCTCAAAACAAGCCTGTGAGTTAAGTATAGAACCAGGGAGGACTCGTTCAGTCACAAGTGACAGGAAATTCACCTTAAAGTGACTCATAATATAAAGGAGTTTTTTTTATTGGGTATGTCAGTTAAAAACCTAGCTTTAAACTTGGCTTCAAGTGAGATTGGACCCAGTAGCTCCAGATGTCTCCAAAGGCTCATATTCTCTCCCTCTCCTCTCTCCTTCTTCTTGGCTTTCTCTCTGGGCTTCACGAAGTCAGTCCGGAAGTGCCAAGCTTTCTCATGGTGGCAAAATGGCTGCGGTTGTTCCAGACCTCACACCTTTACACCACATCACTCAGAGAAAGAGAGAGCAAGCCCTAGAATTTACTCTCTCACGCTGGTCCCACACAAGTCGTGTGTCTGTCCCCGAACAGATCACTGTGGCGGCGGAGACCAAAAGAAGAGCTGAGGGACAGCAGGTGGCTGGATTAAGACCTTGAGGGTCATGGAGGGGCCCATGCCCAGGAACGAGGGGTGGGGACGGTCCCAACCAAAGCCCCAGGCTGAGAAATTGGAAGAAGTGGTTTTTCAAAGGACAATGGAAATGAAATTGATACGAAAAGGGGAAATGAATGGTGGGGACACACTTACAAGTGTCTATTCTAGTTTCAAAAATTTAGGGGAAAAAAAATCCCTATGACAGATGCTGTGGATGCTCGCCCCGCCCCTGCCTGCCCCTGACCCGCCTACAACTGTGACGGACCATTCCCGTTCCTGGGGACCGGGTGTACCTCCCTGCTTCTCCCCCTGAAGACTCTTCCCAGCACTGGAAGCTTGTTCGGCCCACGCGCAAGGCTGCCTGGGCGTGCCAGAGGTTTAATGCAAACTGAAGCCGACAAGGGACAGGAGCTGGGGACAAATGCTCCAGGTTTTTGCTTTTAATCTCTGGGTGGAAAATCTCTGGGGCTGGTTTGGCAGGGCTTCTCAGAGGGTCTCAGAAGTGTCGACCCCCAGGTCAGAGCAGCAATGAGCTGATTAATGCATCCCTTACTGCGTTTGCCCCCTTCCTTGTCTGTCTTCCCCCAACCCTCTCTCTTGTGCGCCTTGGGGTCACCTCCCAATGAAGAACTGGCACCAAAGTCCTTGTCTCACCGTCTGCTTTCAGTGGAACCCAAACTCACACTCTCCCTGCCTTCATGAACTCACATTCTGATGGCAGAGGGAGACAGATAATAACACATTTAAAAACAATTTTTTTTTAACATTTATTTTTGAGACAGGGAGAGACAGAGCATGAACGGGCGAGGGTCAGAGAGAGAGGGAGACACAGAATCCGAAACAGGCTCCAGGCTCCGAGCTGTCAGCACAGAGCCTGACAACGGGGCTCGAACTCACGGACCGCGAGATCATGACCTGAGCCGAAGTTGGATGCTCAACCGACTGGGCCACCCAGGCACCCCTAACACATTTTTTTAAATTGTTAAAATGTTTATTTTATTTTTATTAACAACTCAGGCAACAACAGATGTTGGCGAGGATGTGGAGAAAGAGGATGTCTTTTGCATTGTTGGTGGCAATGCAAGCTGGTGCGGCCACTCTGGAAAACAGTATGGAGGTTCCTCAAAAAACTAAAAATAGAATCACCCTACGACCCAGCAATTAAAATACTAGGCATTTATCCAAGGGATACAGATGTGCTCTTTTGAAGGGACACATGCACCCCCATGTTGATAGCAGCACTATCCACAATAGCCAAAGTGTGGAAAGAGCCCAAATGTCCATCAATGGATGAATGGATAAAGAAGATGTGGTATATATATACAATGGAGTATTCCTCGGCAATCAAAAAGAATGAAATCTTGCCATTTGCAACTATGTGGATGGAACTGGAGGGTATTATGAAAAGGAAATTAGAAACTCAGAGAAAGACAAAAATCATATGACTTCACTCATATGAGGACTTTAAAAGACAAAACAGATGAATATAAGGGAAGGGAAACAAAATAATATAAAAACAGGGAGGGGGACAAAACAGAAGAGACTCTTAAATATGGAGAACAAACAGAGGGTTACTGGAGGGGTTGTGGGAAGGGGGATGGGCTCAATGGGTAAGGGGCGTTAAGGAATCTACTCCTGAAATCATTGTTGCACTATATGCTAACTAATTTGGATGTAAATTTTAATTTTTTTTAACGTTTATTTATTTTTGAGACAGAGAGAGACAGAGCATGAACGGGGGAGGGTCAGAGAGAGAGGGAGACACAGAATCTGAAGCAGGCTCCAGGCTCTGAGCTGTCAGCGCAGAGCCTGACGTGGGGCTCGAACTCGCGGACCGCGAGATCATGACCTGAGCCGAAGTCGGACGCTGAACCGACTGAGCCACCCAGGCGCCCCTGGATGTAAATTTTAAAAAATAAAAAATAAAATTTAAAAAATACATAAAAAAAAAACCATCTACAAATCCTTAAATAAATAAATAAATAAATAAATAAATAAAATGTTTATTTTATTTTTGAGAGAGAGAGACAGAACATAAGACGGGGAGGGGCAGAGAGAGAGAAGGAGATACAGAATCCAAAGCAGGCTCCAGGCTCTGAGCTGTTAGCACAGAGCCTGACGCGGGGCTTGAACTCACAGACCATGAGATCATGACCTGAGCCAAGGTCGGACGCTTAACTGACTGAGCCACCCAGGTGCCCCTAATTTTCTTAAAATGTCTATTTATTTTGAGAGAGAGAGAGAGAGAGAGAGAGAACGAGCAGGGAAGGGGCAGAGAGAGACAGAGACACAGAATCCAAAGCAGGTTCCAGGCTCTGAGCTGTCAGCACGGAGCCAGACGTGGGGCTTGAACTCATGAGCCCTGAGATCATTAGCTGGGTGGATGATGCTCTGGTGCCCCGGAGGGAGAGAGATAACAGAATACCTGAGCAAACTCTAGAATGTTCAATGGAGATGGTCTTTGTGGAGAAATACAAAGCAGGGAAGAGGGTAAGGGATTCGAGGGCTGTGGAGCTCTTTCATACAGGGCCCAGGAAGGCTTGGATCAGGGGTGCCTGGGGGGCTCAGTCAGTTAAGCATCCGACTCTTGATTTCGGCTCAGGTCATGATCTCAGGGTTCGTGAGATTGAGCCCCACACGGGGCTCCATGCTGACAGCACAGAGCCTGCTTGGGATTCTCTCTCTCCCTCCCTCCCTCCCTCCCTCTCTCTCCCCCCCCCCGCCCCTCCCCCCACAAAATAAACAAATAAACCTTTTAAAAAAGGAAGGCCTAGAGGAGAAGGTGACATGTGAATCAAGACCTAAAGAAGCCTATCAGGTCAAGCTGCCGTATCTGAGTTAACAAGCGACCTCCAGATCGTAGCGGCTTAGAGGTCCATTGCCCTCATGTGCCTGCTCTAGATCAGCAAGGACTTTGCTCCACACGCTTTCACTTAGTAGCCGGCTGAGGAGACACTGCTGGTCTCTATCCCTATATATGTATATTTTTGCCAAGTGTCTGGGTGGTAGAGAGCCAAAAATGGTTGGAGGACAAACCTAATAACACATCGTCCATCTTTCTGATTGTCAAATATTCAGGCAAAAGATACTCACCCTCTCCCCGATGGGGGTGGGGGGGGATGTCAATCATAGCATCAAACTCAAAGTCCATCTAGAGGTAACTTCTCTGCATCAAGTGTATTATGGTTCCTCTTGACCCAGAGACCTATGAACCAAAAAGACACATTGTCTGAACCCACCAGGCCATACATGTCTAGCTTTCGACACGAATTATAAAGCATAGTAAAAAGGCAAATTACACAATTTGAAGACACAGGGTGACCATCAGAACTAGAGTCAGACAGGGGCGCCTGGGTGGCGCAGTCGGTTAAGCGTCCGACTTCAGCCAGGTCACGATCTCGCGGTCCGTGAGTTGGAGCCCCGCGTCGGGCTCTGGGCTGATGGCTCGGAGCCTGGAGCCTGCTTCCGATTCTGTGTCTCCCTCTCTCTCTGCCCCTCCCCCGTTCATGCTCTGTCTCTCTCTGTCCCAAAAATAAATAAAAAACGTTGAAAAAAAAAAAAAAAAAGAACTAGAGTCAGATGTGGCAGCGATATTGGAATGATCAGACCCGAGTTTAAGTAACTCTGATTATTATGCTAAGGGCTCTAATGGAAAAAGTAGACGGCAAATGAGTATAGATGGGGAATGTAAGCACAGAGATGGAAATTCTAAGAAATAACTTTTTTAAATGCTAGAGACCCAAAGTACTGTGACAGGAATGAAGAATATGCCTCTGTGGGGCTCATTCAGTGGACAGGACGCGGCTGAGGAGAGACTCTGTGAGCTTGAGGCTACGTCAATGAATATCTCCAAAACTGGAAAGCAAAGAGAACCGAGATGGGGAAAACATGGACGGGGTCCCCAGGAACCGTGGCACAACTACGACATGTGTAACATATGCATACTGGGAACACCAGAAGAAGAGAGAAAGGGGAGCAAGAAATAGTTGAAGCAATAATGACTGAGATGTCCCCCCACCACCCCCCCCCCCCCCACCAAATTTACATCACATACCAAACCACGGATCCAGGAAGCTCAGAGAACACGAGGCAGGATAAATGCTCCAACCTCTACACCCAGGCATATCATATTCAAACTGCAGACAATCAAAATAAAGAAATTAATGCGTCCACTATTGTGGCTGGAGACCTCAACACCCCCTTATCAGAAACGGACAGATCCTGCAGGCAGGAAATTGGTAAGGACACATGGGACCGCACAGCACCAAGAGGCCAACTCCGAAAGGGAACAACAGAAGAAACAGAGCAGGCCCTGCTCGGCAACAATTCTGAGATCTCAGGATCTCAGGATCGGCCGAGGCCAGGGCGCCCCACCCCGGAGGCAGGGAGTGCTCCCTGAGCGGGTCCCGTTCTGCTCCCTGGCATATTGGGGGTTTGTATCCCCCAGCTCCCTGCTCTGGGACACTCTTCTTTCTCCATTATCCTCCTTGGCCGCGTCTGAATTGGGCATTGGCGAATACGTCCTCCCTGGGGGCTGCACCAGGACACAGATCCCGCACAACTTCCCAGATTCTGTCGATGGCTTCCTCCCACCGCCCAAAAAATCTACCCTGAAGATACCCTTCCAAAGCACGAAACAACATACACACAGAGTCATTAATGACAGCCATGTTTGTAATAACAAAAAGCTGGGAACAACTCAAATGCTCATCAGTAGGGGTCTGGTGGGATAAATTACATCCACACAGTGAAACTGATGCAGCTGGGGAAAGAATGAGGAA
Source organism: Panthera uncia (assembly GCF_023721935.1). Lineage (NCBI taxonomy): Eukaryota > Metazoa > Chordata > Mammalia > Carnivora > Felidae > Panthera > Panthera uncia. The sequence goes on from NC_064810.1 coordinate 150,201,869, forward strand.
GTTCTGGGAGCTGGAGTGAACTCGAGGAGACACTGTCAGATGAGAGAAGGTACAGAACAATGCGTCTAGTATGCCAACTTCTGTTTGGGAAAGGGGGGAAATCAATGCTTCGGCTTATTTTTGCCAGAAGAAACACTGACAATGGGGTAAAGAATAGAGGGAGGGCAGCGGGACCACTGCAAGGGCGCCTGCTTAATATTGTTTTGACACTGAACCGTGAAGTGCGTTACATATTCAACAAGACAGTTGAAACAGAAAGGGAAACATGAAAACCCCCGGATCGATGCTAGTAATAGGAGGGCTCAGGGACCATGAGATGTGGTGTGCACAAAACAGAGGAATGCACATGTGAAAGTGGAAAGACGACACTACGTTTTGCTGACATGGGGGCGGCAGTTGGGGGGGGGGGGGGTGCAGGTTTGGAAGGACAGTCAGGACCCAGTCTTGGATGCGCGAACTTGGAGATGCTCTCTAAGCATCCAGGCGGAGACACTGAACAGACGCTTTGTGTGAGTCTGGGGACCGGGGAAGGCGGTCAAGCTGCAGATATGAATATGAGCGTCACGGGCTTGGAGCTGGTGCTTCAAGCCACGAGACAGGATGAGATCACCAAGGGGATGTAGATAAGAAAGAGGAAAGGCCTGGGGCCTGAACCTTAGGGCCCTAAGTCATCGGGGTCGGGGGGAAATGAGGATGTGCCAGCCAGTGGAGAGGGAAGCAGGAGCCGGGCGCTCAGGAAGCCAAGCGAGGGGAGGGCTTCTCAGAGGAGAAAGGGGCCCCCCTGGAGGTTCAGATGGAGACCTCCGGAGACCACTGGTCGGAGCAGCTGAGCAGGCAGAGAGCAGCTTCCAAGGAGGGTGAGGGGCCCTGACCAGTACGGTTAACATACAGTTCTGTGTTAGTTTCGGGTGCACAGTGATCTCTTTCTGAGGCGTCGTCTAAAGAGGAGTCGAGAAATGGGGTAACAGGTGGGGGGGGGGCGGTGTGGAGCCTGGACAGCAGTGCGTTTTAAGATAAGAGCCATAAAGCCCATCTGTCCGCGACGGTAGAGATAGAGAGAGAAACATGACGGCAAGAGAGAGGCATGATTATACAATTTATAAGGCGAAGGAAATGACACTTTGGGACGCGGCTCCTGGAGGCTGGGACAGTGACTTGCCGGGGTCACCCAGCAGGACGTGCCCCCCACCTCCAAGCCCACCGTGCTCCCCAGTGAGCCCCTCGGGGCTCTGGCTCTGCCCATAAATGGCCACAGACCCGGGAGCAGCCTCTGCCCCGGCCGCCGGGAGACAGCGAAGGCGAAACCACCTCCATTAATCAGTGCGCGGGATTAGATAGGAGCGTCTGAAGCCCTGCCAACAAGTCCGGCCGACAGCTGACCGGGCAAGTCAGGAGGCTCTTGAGCACAAGCATGCCTCCGAGAGCTTCCACGAAGCCTATCAGAGAGAGGTCACATGGCTCACATACACGGCCGCGGGGCCCAAGGTCACAGGAGACACGACCCCCACAGAACCCGCCACCCGCTGCGATCGGAGCCGCGCGCCAAGGACCTGTGAAAACCAGAAAACGCACTGGCCTGTGGATGAAGAGGCCTCTCTCCCCTTTCTCGCTCACACCTGTGGGATCTGTCCACTGGCCCCCCGTGGTACATTATAAAAATGGCCACAGTTTCCCCCCCTCCGCCTCTACCCACACCCCTCCTTTTAATGGCTGTGGGTTACAGAGACGGAATACCTGGAGATTGAATACCCCAGTCCTGGAAGCTCATTTTCAGACAAGTTCTGGGTTCTGAAGATACCCCAGCAAAGAAAACAGACTAACTAAGTCCCCATCCTCATGGAGCCACAATCTGGTGAGGAGAGGGAACAATAAATGAATTCCCAATTCCCAAGAAAAAAGTCTAGACAGAAACAGAGTCATATGGAGTTGACTGCTGTGGGAAAAGAGCAGAGTGAGGGAGACAGAATCTTAGCAGGAGGGGAACCCTATTTGTTGTAAGGTACTCAAAGAAGACCTCTCTGAAAATTCAAGTTTGAGCAGATACCAGACAAAGACGAGGGAAACCTACTGTATAATGTCCAGTGTTAAGAACATTTCAACTGGAAGGAACAGCAAATGCAAGGGCCCCGAGGTAGAAACAGGTCTCAAGGAAAAGCAAGGAAGGCAGTGTGACCGAGGCAGAGAGAGCAAGCAGCAGAAAGCTAAGAGGTTACGGTGGTGATCATGTAGGGCTTACTGGCCACTAAAAGGACACTTTCCCTAGAGTGCTCTGGGGTCTACCGGGGGAAGGGAGTTAAGCAGAGAGTGAAATGGTCGGACTTCTATTTTAGGAGAATTGTTCTGGCTGCCATGTTGAAAAGGATATTGGAGGCCAAAGGCACAGACAGGATGCCATGTAGGAGGCCGCTGTCATAATTCAGTTTAAAAATGATGACGGCTCTGATCAGAGTAATGACAATGGGGGTAGGAAAACGTAATTTAGAATCCAGACACGTTGTGAAAGTTGAGACAACGGGATTTGCTGATGAACCGAAATGTGAGCCAGAGAGGGGGGTCGAGGGTCTGGTAAGGTTTGGGCCTGAGCGATTAGAAGGACTGAGTTTCCGTTCACCAAAAAGGAAAAGGCCGCCAAGGGGAACAGGTTTCGGAGGGAAGGTTAAGAGCTTCGTGACGGATAGGTTAGGTCTGAGATGCCCACTACACCCTCGTCACGGACTGAATTGTGTCCTTCCAAATTCATGTGTTGAAGCCCTACCCCTCAGTGTGACTGTGGAGATAGGACCTGTGAGGACATAATTGGGCTTAAATTAGGTCGGAAGGACAGGGCCCTAATCTGATGGGACTGGTGTGCTTATAAGAAGAGGAAGAGATACCAGAGTTCTCTCCCTCCCCACACATGCGCGGAGGAAAGGTCATGTGAGGACACGGTGAGAAGGCGGCCGTCTGCAAGCCAGGGAGAGAAGCATCAGGAGAAGCCCACTCTGCCCCCAGAACTGCAAGAAATTCATTTCTGTTGTTTAAGCCTCCTGGTCTGTGGTATTTTGTTCTGACGGCCCAACACAACATCTAAGCAGAGAGGTGGAGTGAGCAGGTAGATCTGTAGGTCTGGGGTTAGCGCGAGCGCTGGGCTGGAGAAGTATGTTCGGGAGCTGCCGAGCACTTGAACGACGTTTGAAGTCAGGAGACCAAATGAGGCCAGCCGGGGAAGGAGTACATACGGATGGAGAAGGAAGGTGGCTGTAGGAGTGATCCTGAGGGTGCTTGAAAGAGGCTGGGGAATGAGACTGAGGGAGAGGTGGCCAGTGGGGTGAGGCCAGAAACAAGAAAGGAATGTCCCAGAAGCCGCGAGGAGAGAATAGCCGACAACATCACATGCTGTTGACAGTTTGAGCAAGATAAGCACTGAGGATCAACCATCGGATAGGACTCTTTGGAGATCACTCGTGACCTTGGAAAGAATCACCCTAGTGCAATTAGGGGGCGAATCCCTGATTTCAGCGGGTCAGATAGAAAGAAGGTGAGAGACGCCTGAGTGGCTCAGTCGGTTAAGTGTCCGATTCGTGATTTCGGCTCGGGTCATGATCTCACGGCTCGTGTGTTTGAGCCCCACATCTGGCTATCTGCTCAGGGCAGAGGCTGCTTCAGACCCTCTGTCTCCCTCTCTCTCTCTGACCCTCCCCTGCTCACCCTCTCTCTCTCTCTCTCTCAAAAATAAGTAATTTTATTTATTTTTTTAATGTTTATTTTTTGAGAGAGAGAGAGAGAGAGACACAGAGCATGAGCGGGAGAGAGGCAGAGAGAGAGGGAGACAGAATCCAAAGCAGGCTCCGGGCTCTGAGCTGTCAGCACAGAGCTGGACCCACCACTGGAACTCACCGACCGCGAGATCATGACCTGAGCAGAAGTCGGACACTGAACCGACTGAGCCACCCAGGCGCCCCAAGGTAAATCAGCATTTTTAAAAATAAATATGATAAAAACTTAAAACAGTTTTTGTTGTTGTCGCTAAAGAAAACCAACCATGCACAGCGCCTGGCATAAAGGGACCATCAGCCAGGGCCAACCCGCTTCCGCCCTGGCTCCGAAGTTTCCACCCCGGCTCCGAAGTTTCCACCCCAGCTTCTGAAGATCACACGTGGTTCAGTGGCTGTCTTCCCAGCTGTTTTCAACAAGAGCCCTTCCCTCTCCTGACTGTTCTCTCTCTCCCCTTTCCCCTCCCATCCCCACCCCACGCCATCCCTGCTCAAGCAGTGCTAACAGATCTCATTCCCCCCTAGCAAAGAATCCGAGCGTGGAGTGTCACCAGGCCACAAGGCACCTGGCGTTTTTCTGAGCCTTGAGCACTTCCCTGTTTAAGCTTCGATTCCTGTCACCGCTCGGTAAAGCCCAGTTTCAACTTTTGAAACGGCTATAAGATACGGCGCAAAGGACACCCAGGTTCGTAAATCGGTGACAACCGTGCCAACATCCCCAGGAGGGCTAACGTGGGCCAGTGTGCCTGAGTCCCTCAGGCAGTGCCCAGAAAGAGAAGACGGGGCCTAAGAGCTCAGCGCCTCCTCCTTCTCAGCCTTCCTTCTTAGAAGAGAGCAGCGCCCTCTGTGGGTGCCCTGAGGCAAAGCTAGTGTTCGCAGGTGTAAAAGAGAAGGTGCAAATACTCTTGGAAGGGCAGAGAGAGGGAGCGAGAGGCAGCGACAGAGACAGAGACAGAGACAGAGGATCAAAGGGAAACTCGTTCCAGCCATGACAGGAACCTACCTTGGCCTCCACTGGCCAACCAAGGGCTGCCAGACATCAGGGAATACCAGGCACGTAAAGAAAAAATTAACAAACAGAACAACTCGCCCCAGAAAAAGAAGCTATAGGATAAAGAAGGAAAAAAAAAATTAATTCTAATTAGTATCTTCAGAGAGATTTAAGAGGAAGTTTCATTAGAAGACTCCTTTAGTTAAAAAAATTTTAGTAGTAAGGGACACCTGGATGGCTCAGTCGGTTCAGCATCAGACTCTTGATTTCAGCTCACGTCGTGATCTCACGGTTCTTGGGTTCGAGCGCTAAGAGCACGGAGCCTGCTTGGGATTCTCTCTCTCCCTCTCTCCCTGTCCCTCCCCTGCTCATCTCTGTCTCTCAAACTAAATAAACTTAAAATAAATTTAGTATTGAATTTATTAACATCACAAAAGTAGAACTTTTTAGAATTTAAGTTTAGCTTATAGTTCTCATTCTAACTATTTATTTTGAGAGAGAGAGAGTACGTGAGCAGGGGAGGGGCAGAGAGAGAGGGAGAGAGAGAATCCCAAGCAGACTCTGTACTGTCAGCACAGAGCCTGACATGAGATTATGACCTGATGGGAAATCAAGAGTCAGACGCTTTACAGGCTGAGCCACCCAGGCGTCCCGAATGCCAAATTATCTTAAAAATACAAATAACCTCGGGGCACCTGGGTGGCTCAGCCCATAAAGCGTCTGACTTTTGATTTCGGGTCAGGTCATGATCTCACTGTCCTGATCTCTCCATGCTGAGCCTGCTTGGGATTCTCTCTCTCCCTCTCTCTCTCTCTCTGCCTCTCCCCCATACATGTGTACACACAAACACTCTCTCTCTCTCTCTCAACATAAATAAACTGTAAAAATACAAATAACCTCAAAAGACCAGGACTATGGATTTGTCCTACTTCAACATTTATATTTGATTCTAAATTCAAACTCATCTTAGAGAATGATCATGTTCTTCTGAACAATTTTTGGCCAAGCCTGCATATCGAATTAACCTCTGGGAGCCTGAGTTTCCCCGCCTAAATTTAGGGGTACCCAAGGATGAAAGAGTTGGGTGTGGAGCCCCGTGTGAGCCGGGGTTCAGGACGCTGCAGGGGACCTGGCGGGCTGTGGCTCTTTCTCAGCCTGGAGCCTGCTTCCCTGGGAGCCCCAGGGTGTTTTGGATCCTGGCCCAGCCTCAGCCCCAGATCAGGCCTCCCCCTGGGCCACCCTCTGGGGAATACACCTGGATTTGCAACCCCCACAGACCTGGAGGGTCCTGGCACCTCTACCCTCTCCTCTGCTGAGGGTCTGTCTGCCCTCCTCCGGCTGGGCACGGCCTCCTCCGGCCCCACGAGCAGCCCCCTCCTCGCAGTCAGTTCGGGCCTACGAAGCATCGAGAATATAAGACAAAAGAACGATCAGAGCCCGAGTACGCATATGTCAGAAGCAGAGGGCAAGTCCAGGCCAGAGGAAGACAGCAGAAACAATGAAGCCACCAGGGACAGCCCGGCGGTTCAGACTGAAACAGAATCTGTGCAGTTGAAGCCTCGGAATCTGTATTTTAAAAGCACCTTGGGCCAGTCTGGTTTTAAGAGTTCTGTAAACCTGTGACCTAAGTTTGGCATCGTGCTTCCAGGTGGCCAAGGTGAAAAGGGAGATACGTTACGTGACACATAAAATAGTTCTAAGAGAGAAAATACACTGAAACTTCCCCTGGCACTTGGCCATGAAATAAGTATCTTATAGACAGGGGACTCTCATAAAATAGTTTTAAAGAACATGCAATCATTGATTCCCTGGTTTTTCTTCTGCTAATGGCCTTTGAGGAGAGCCTAGGGCACAGCAGAGAAAGACTTCGGTTCTTCAGGGACCAAAGAAATCTGTGCTAAGCACGTTCCTCCTGCTGGTCTGAATACATTCAAGGAGAGGACGCGTTTTAAAGTCATTTGACGGCAGAATCTTTTTTCAAATAAAATCTCATGTCGAACCCCAGTATCTAAACCAAATAAAAGTGTGGCAGCTCTGAGTGGGGAGGAGGCCCAGAGCCATGCCTTTTTGTCCTCTCCCTGCCCCTGCAGACTTCCCTGAAGCACCCCCTTTGGAACCAAAAGGCTCCACGAAACCCAGCTTGAAGGTTGCACATTCACGGTTGTGAGGGCAAACAGGTTTGAGGTCAGGTGTGAACACAACTGATGGGCAGTGGCTGGGGGGGTGCTGAGTTGAGAAGTGTTTTGATAACCTGCTCACCTTAAGGGCCCCAATCTTCAGCCCCTTACTGTATTCAGTACACGTCCTTATGATGTGACTTTTGTTTAATTTGGGAGAGAGAGAGCAAGTAGGGGAGGGGCAGAGAGAGAGAGAGAGAAAGAGAGAATCCCAAGCAGACTCTGTGGTGTCAGCACAGAGCTCAAACCCACGAACCAGGAGATCGTGACCTGAGCAAAGAGCGAAAGCCAAACACTCCACCGACTGAGCCGCCCAGGCACCCCTACAACGTGCCGTTCCTCCTTGGATCCTCCTTGGAGGATCCTTGATAGGAATCCTCCCGTCGAGAGATGTTGTTTCCGTCCCCCTTGATCCTGAGTTGGGCCCAGGTCATGGGACAGGCGGAAGGGTCAAAGGCTGGCAGGTTGCCACTTCTGCTCTCGCGTCTGTGCCTTGACGTGAGAACGTGCCCGGCCAGCCTGCTGCAAGGGTGGCAGCCAGGGAGTGGAGCCAGGTGTCCCCAGCTGAGCCGCTACCAGATGGCCCGCCAGCCCCCCAGATCACGGAGGGGGCCCAGCCTGAGCCACTGACCTGCAGGTGTCCTTGAGCTAAATAGATGCTTATTTTAAGCCACTGGATCCCGTGCGGTTTGCTCTATAGGATGATCGTGGCAACAGGGAACGAGACGAGTGTGGGCAGTTATGTCTGGCACGGGGCGGGAAGGGGCTCCGAACCATTACCCGCACCCCACCGTCCCCGGGCTCCCCGCACATTACACGCCACGGGCACATGCCCTTCATCGGACACTCACCTGCAATCACCCAGCCGGCGGCAGAGCCTGGGGGCGGGTCCAGTCCCGGCCGCCCGGTGACACGCCGGGGAAGCCAGGGGTGCAGGTGAGGCTGGGCCAGGCACCTGCTTCTCAGCAATGGCTCCACAGTCCAGAACTGGGGAGCGAGGGCGGGGGAAGGAATCTGCTCTTGAAAGGCACACACAACTCCCTCCCTCCCTTTGGATCATCCTCCAGTCATTGGGTTGGCTTGCTTTTAGTCATTCACACCTTCAGCTGGACGCGGAACGGGCTCGCCGTCTCTAGGGTGGGATCCGCTTGCGCCAGCTTGAGCAGCGGGCCAAGGGGCCTGGAGGCTGGTCTAAAGCTTTGCCTGTGAAGCCGCTCAGTCTGGGGGCCTCGGTGACAAAGGCCAGCTGGCTGTAGCCTCATTCTCCTGGGCCCAGAGACGAGCAACGCGGTGCACACAGCACCAATAAACAAACTCGACTTCAAACAGCTCCTTCCCCGCCGGCCACCCCCTGCCCGGATCACTCTGCGCATTGCGTTTGGCTTGAGCAACGGAACACCCCGTGTGCCTTCCATTTTTTAGAGCCCACACTGGTGAAAGCTGCTTTTGCAAGATTCCTGGCAGCAAAACTGGCCTTGAACTTTCAAGGAAGAAGATAAATGGCTTTCAGCTGAGAACATCAAGAGTGTTGTGCAGTTCTCTCTTGTTACTGCTTGCGATGAAGTCTAAGAACTGAGCGAGGACTCGGTGGCATTCATCACCGGCCCCGCCCGCCCCACACCCGAGGCCGGCAGCTCCCCCTTGCTGTGGTGTCATGACCACACCCCACACCCGCCGTCCCTCACCTCTGCTCCTGCCTTGGAGGCCTCCCCGCCCTCGCCGGCTTGCTCCTGCTCCCCCGGGGACTCAGGTCCCGTGTCACCCTGGCGAAGCTCAGTGAGGGGTGTTCTCACCCTGCCCCCACTCAGGGATCTGTTCCTTCTGGCGATTCTCCGTGGGAGCCCCAGCAGCCTGGGACGTGCAGGCTTCCCAAACGCGGCGGCTTCTGGCTCGCTAATGCTGGGGTTCCAGGGGCTCCGGAGCTGTGTTTCTGTGCCTTTCCTTGCTCAGGGTCTTGGCACGACTCTGTTCTGGCACCGCCTGGGTGGTGGGAATCTGACCGTCGCACACTCACTGACTCACACACACCCCTCAGTGGCTAGGGCTGCAAACCTGGCCACGGTGGACACAGGTGCGAACAGGGTGAATAAAGGCGTTAAGTTTCCTGGGCAGCTGGTCCCCTTGAAGACCTAAGGCAGAGCCGCACAAGCCCCGATTGGCCCCGGAAGGTGGTCCCCTGCGGGACAAACAGAACCTTATGGTAAGACTGGTTTGCAGGCCCAGGAAATCCTGAGCCTTCAACAGACACGGAGCCAAGGTTGAAGGAGGGGATCTCTCCTGAGCCCACCTCTGAGCCAGCACCCAGGGAAGTCCCGGCCTCTCCAGGTGACAAAGATCCTCAAGGGTCCCTGCAGGATGAGGGCACAGAGGGTGCGATGCAGACCCAACCCACCCCGGGGGTGGGGGGGGTGGGGGGAGTACCTCTGAGAATCGAGAGGAAAAGGAAAGGAAACCCTGCTCTTGAGGCTGGGAAGCATGTGGAGAGGAGAGTGGGCACTGGTGACCCCTCCCACATGGGTGACACCCCTCCCCACAGTCTTTGCTGTGACTCCCGTTGGCCTACTTCCAGGCAGGATTTGGGCCCTTGTTCTGATCGAGGCTATTCTCTTGAGGTCTTCCTGACCTAGGCAGGGGTTGGTTCTAGCCAATGTTTCTCTAGATCTTACCATGTTTTAGATACCATTCCAAGCATTTTATAAACATCGATTCAATCTAAGATGTAGATGCTATTATTATTATTATTATTATTATGCCCATTTTACAGATGAACTGAGGTTTACAGGTGAGGACCCTTGCCTAGTGAATAAATGGCCAATCCAGGCCTTGAACCCCGGCCATCTGGCCCCAGAGCCTACACTTCTAGCCAGCCTCCCCAAGAGATTAGGAAAATTTAATCTGGACAGATTCTTTCCCTGGGCCCAAACTAATCTTCACATCCAATGTGGCTCAGTCTTGAAAGAAAAACATCTAGGAAATGAGGAATGAAAACAACGGGGAAGGGATTCTTTCCAGCGGTGCTCATTTCCACTGGTGCGTCCTGAGGTGCGTTTCCAGGACTTGGTTCCTTAAAATGTCAGTCTTTGTAATTTATAAAACAAGTCAAAACAAAGTCCAGGCTTTGCCATGAGTATGGTCCTCTTGCTGCCCTGCACTCCCATGTGCCTTCTCAATGCAGAGAGAAAGAGGCCTTTAAACATTTTTCCAGTCTCCGGGCGCCTGGATGGCTCAGTCAGTTTAGCATCTGCCTGACTCCTGATTTCGGCTCAGGTCACGATCTCACAGTTTGTGAGTTCAAGCCCCGAGTCTGGCTCTGAGCTGACAGCGTGGAGCCTACCTGGGACTCTCTGTCTCCCTCTCTCTCTCTCTCTCTGCCCCTCTCCCTCATTCTCTCTCTCTCAAAATAAATAAATATTTTTTAAAATTCAAAAAAAATTTCCAGCCTTTAAAAACATTTTTGTTTCTCATTACAAAGAAAGTACTGGTACATTTTTTCCTCTTTCTTAAGTCACGTGTTCATTCATTCATTCATTCAGTGCTCACAACATGTTCTAGGTCCTAACAATATAGTCGTGGACAAGACAGATACTGTGCTTGACCTCTTAGATCTTTCACTCTAGTTCAAGGAAAAAGACCATTTTTACTGAGCGCAGGCAATGCTGGATGCCCATGAAGAAAGCTAGAGAAGGTGAGGAAGCAGAGATAGGGTAGAGGTGATCCGGGAAAACCGGTTTTAACCACTGTTGTGAATTAACCGTATGCTCTTCTGGTTTACATATTCATACAGTTGTTAAAAGTACGAGCATCTGTAACAATATGTAGAATTCTCTGAATCGAATAAATAATACATAATAAATGCATAAATAAAATCACACTGTGTAGGAGACTTCCCCTTCTAGGAACATGGATAGACACACTTCTCTCCCTGTTCCTCCCACCAAGTACAACTAAAAACCCAGGACAGGGACGCCTGGGTGGCTCAGTCGGTTGGGCGTCCGACTTCGACTCAGGTCACCATCTCACAGTTTGTGAGTTCGAGCCCCGCGTCAGGTTCTGTGCTGCCAGCTCGGAGCCTGGAACCTGCTTCGGATTCTGTGTCTCCCTCTCTCTCTGCCCCTCCCATGCTCTGTCTCTGTCTCTCAATAATAAATAAATCTTAAAAAAAATTAAAAAAAAAAAAAACAACCCAGGACGTGATCCAGAAGACAAATGTGAGAAGATTCCGGAAGGTGGAGGGAAGATGGCGGACCAGCTGGGGGCCTTGGGGCCTGAGGAATGGCCTGCTGTGAATTCCCCAGGGTTCCCTGCCTCATACACACAGGCAGACCCGGGGCTGAAGGAGCTGGCTGCCTGCAAACGCTCGACGCCCTCCCTGGCCGGAGGGCTGGGAAAGGAGCCGCCTGGCAAGACGGAGGGCTTTCAGATGACAACTGCCGTGGTACTCTGCCCAAACACGGCAGAAAACCCCACGGCCCTACCCCTACCCTGCCAGCAAAGGCCCAGTGGGGAGCCTAGACCCCTAACAGAACCAGGCTGTAGGGAGGGGCCCTCAACTCATGCCAGGGTGATGGTAGAAAAGATACAACAGGCAGTAGGACTTGCATCCCGGCAGGTGGCCGTGGGCCTTCCCCATCCCACCTCATCCCCATGTCGGTGGGGGAGCCGGGACTCCCATCCCTGCTGGCACCAAACAGCTTTCCTCCCCGTCTCTGCTGGGGGTGTATGAGGAGGCCCAGTGGAGAGTCGAGGACTTTGTCTACTACCCGAAGGTAGAGAGGTCACCCTTTCCATCACTCCTCCCGGGTGTGAGTGGAGGCCACATGGGGAAGAGTAAAGGGGCACCTCCTATCCTTCCCAGCCCAGGTGGCATTGGCAGGGATCTGTAATTCTACACCCCCACCTGGCAGTAATGAGGGGACCCTCCCCGCCTTGGGTGTCAGTGAAGGCCAAGTAGAGACTTCTATCCCCGCCTGGCACAGCCCCGCCCTTTCCCTTGCCAGAGCAGTCCGAGAGGAGGCCAGCTAAAACAGGTTTCAATAAATTCCAGAGTCTCATAACATAATATCCAGCATTTCCAGGTTTCCACTGAAAGTCATTAGACCAAGAGCCAGGAAAATCTCAATTGGAGTAAAAGAAGATAATAAATGTCAGCATCACAATAACAGAGATGTTAGAATTACCTGACAAAGATTTTAAAGCGGCCGTCATAAATATATTGCTTTCAACAGCAGTTACAACCTGCTCGAAACAAACAAGAAAACAAAATCTCAGCAAGGAAACGGAAAATCTCAGGAAAGAAATAGAAGAGGTAAAGACCCAAGTGGGAATCTTAGAACTGAAAAATACAATAGCTGAAATGAAAAACTCCACGGCTGTGGGTTCAACAGCAGAATGGAGAGACAGAGGAAGGAGTCAATGAACCTGAGACAGAACAACAGAAATTGCTCGGTCTGAATAAGAGAGAGGAAACAGGCTGAAAAAAGAAATGAACAGAGCCTCAGGGACTTGGGGGACGGTAACAAAAGATCTAACATTGTGTCACTGGAGTTCCAGAAGGAGAGGACGGAGCGGAGAAAGAGGGTAGGGCTGAAAAGACACTCAAAGAAATAATGGCTGAAAACATCCCAAATCTGGCCAAAGACAAACCTGTAGACTCAAGAAGCTGGGAAAACCCCAGACAGGCTAAATCTGAGGAAATCTACACCAAGACATAGAGTCAAACTCTAAAATCTAAACACATGATCTCGTAACCTGTCGTAACCTGTTTTGCTTCATGACGTACTAATCAGCTTTCGCTAGGTTAGGCCGCAGTAACGAATGATCCCCACACGTCGGGGGCTTAGGACAATAAATGTTTACTTCTCACTCGTGTCACATGTCTGGCTGATGTGCCTTCACGATTCCAGGGCCCAAGCCGAAGGGGCAACCGCATCTCAGTCCCATGGCGGAGGTCAAGAGCAGTGGCTGACCTGCGCAAGGGTTCTTAAGACCGCTGCTCAGACACGGCGTTTATCATGTTCACTCAGAACCCCTGGATGACGGTCACATGGCCACGCGCAGTGTTGGTGGAGAAATGCGTTCCGCCCACTCTGACAGGAAGTACTAGCAAGTCGGGTGGCAAAGTGTGTGGAGACTTGGAAACAAGAATCCAATCCACCACAACCTGCTCACAGCATCATAAACATTCATCTCCTTCCCGGCTGCCCCAACGATGCCCTCGGCCTCCTCCCAAAGGCATCCCAAAAGTCTCGGCCGATCGCTGCACCAGACATTATGGCCAGGACCTCAGGATCCACCCCAGATCTTGGGGCAGCTTCTGCTGGAGACCATGAATGAAAAAGACAAATTATCCGTCCTACCCACTTCAACAGAGAGCAGTGGGAGAGAGAAGAGGGACAGGCAGGGAAACACGAAATACTCCCCACTTAAAAGGGAAAGGCAGCTTGCTCTAGGTGTGGGGTAACCAAGAGGCAGTCTTCCTGCAGCGGGGGAACGAGCTGGGAAAGTGAAAGAGACGTTCCCATGGCTGCATTTTAGGCTGATTTAGGGGAAAATACTTGGAGCAGAGTTAAAAAATTTTTTTTTAATGTTTATTTATTTTGAGAAAAACAGAGAGAGAGAGAGAGAGAGAGAGAGAGAGAGAGAGACAGAATCCGAGGCAGGCTCCAGACTCCAGGCTTTGTGCTGCCAGCACAGAGCCCGACACAGGGCTTGAACTCACGAACCACGAGATCACGACCTGAGCCGAAGTCAGACGCTTAACCGACTGAGCCACCGAGATGCCCCTGAATCAGAGTTTTAAATGGCTGTATTGTTTACTGTGTCATTGAAGACAAGTTCATCTATGTTTGGTGTTTGAATGCTTCTAGAGAACATTCCAACAACAAAACCTAAAGAGGATCCCAAACTGAAGTCTGAGGAAATTGTTGTTACTACAGAAACACGTGGCTCGAGGACGTAAGGAATGTCCCTTGCTGCCTTGTCTGAACCTTCACCTGCACCCACCCACCCACCCTGCTGTGGAAAGTATGCTTTAGGCATTGCTATTTCATCTCGGGCACGTCAAATTTGGGTGAAGCCCAGTTCTGAAATGTAGTGTTCTAAGTGTACTGGCTCAGAATGTTCCCGCATGCATCACATCTTTGGAATGTTAGGGGAAATGATGCCAGACAAATGTGGCACGTAGTAAAGTAAAACGTGTCCGCTTGTTTGGAAACCAAAGGCTGTTGAGGGAAACGCAGGTTGGTCCCAGATTGTGTCGTTTTTGGCTTTTTTCAAGGATGCTTACAATACAGACAGTGAGATCATCATGGAGAACTAAATGAGAGTGACTAATTACACATAACCTAAATGTTCAAGAGCAGAAAAGGGGATTAAACAAGAATATATCCACTGGATGAAATGTGGGGCAATTACAAATAGTTTCAAAGAAATTTTAATGGTCCCCAATGTAAACAGACATATGATTGTAGGCATGTCTGCGCGCGCACACACACACACACACACACAGAGCGTATTCACACATTAGAAACATACTCCATGATTAAAGGCACCAAAGGAAGAAAGAAAGAACAAGAAAAAGAAAGGCACCAAAGTAGTAATAGTGCTGATTTCTTGGTGGGGGATTCCAGAAGATTATTTTCTCTTTTTAAAATGTATTCTCCAAATTGTCTGCAATGAACCTAAATTTCTTTCAGAATCAGAAAGAAAATCAAATCAAAAAGTCTTTTTTGCTTTTTCAAAGAAACATCATATTTTATCCCATGGCCTTCAGACCCTTGCCTGCTGTGCCTGGAAAGATGGCTGTGCCTGGGCCACCCCCATCTTCTGGGCCCCGTGGCCAGAGAAAGGCATGAGCATCCTTCTAGTATCTGTGTCCTACTTCCTCTACAAGCACTTTTTGTGGTCAGTGAATTTTGGTAAGAAGAAAAGTAAACACACTTCAGAAAACCATAAATGATGTTCCAGTCCTTTGTTTAGAAATGCCTAATTCAAAAACTCCCAAGTTGCTATAGATTGAATGTTTGAATCCCCCCCCCCCCCCACCAAGATTCATGTTAAAGCCTATCCCCCAACGTGAGGCACCTGGGTGGCTCAGTCAGTTAAGCGTCTGACCTCGGCTCGGGTCATGATCTCGCGGTTTGTGAGCTCGAGTCGGCATCCAGCTCTGCGCTGACAGCTCAGAGCGTGGAGCCTGCCTTGGATTCTGTGTCTCCCCCTCTCGCTGCCCCTCCCCATGTTCATGCTCTGTCTCTGTCTCTCAATAATAAAAAAATTAAAAAAAAATTTTTTTAAGCAAAACAAAATAAACCTGTCCCCCAATGTGACAGTATGAGGAAGTGGGGCCCCTGGGCAGGGATCAGATCATGAAGGTGGAACCCTCATGAACGGGATAAATGCCCTTAAAAAAGAGGCCAGAGAAAGAAAACTCCTGCCTTTCTGCCACGGCAGGGTATCCTGAAAAGGCATCTATGCACCAGGAAGTGGCCCCTCCCCAGACACCAGGTCTGCCAGTGCCATGACTGTGGACTTCTCAGTCCATGGACCTGTGAGAGATAAATGTTCCATGTTTATAAGCCACTGAATTTTGTTACAGCGGCGTGAAGAGACTAAGACACAAGTCAACAAGGAGATGGTTCTCTACCAAAATTCACACGCACCTGCCCTGAACAAAGTGACTATACAATTAATTCCTGTTAGGTGCAAGTGATTTTCACCAACCACTTGCTAATGTAATGTCTTACCAACATCTAACACCTTTCGAGGTGAACTGCTGGTTTCCTGGCAGTAAATGTACTGCACCAACCTTTTCATGTGCTGCTGTCACGAGGTCTTGGAGACGGCCTTGGGTTCAGAGCCCCAGCGCCAGGATCTCTGTGCTGGGATCACAGCTCTCTCTGTGGCAAGTCACGGTCAGAGTGGAAGGCCAAGTCCTCAGCAGTCTGAAATCTACGATGCAAACATGTCCTGTTAAGTACTGGTGGAAAAGCTGTCCTTTCTCAGGCATCAAGGGGGGGACACACGTACAGGGGAGGGTCTTCAAGAAAAGGCCCCAGACGGGTCTGAGACCCTGACACTGACCACAGTGAAAGATGAAAGGCTTTGTCCTTCTTGCTGGAACAAGTCATTGAGAAAATGTCACCATCATTCTTGATCAAGGTGAACTGGATGTGCTGTGCCTTTTTCCGAAAGAAGAGGCCGCCTGCCTGCACTGGGGGAAAATGAGCAAGTCCTAGGATTAAGGGATTATCACTCCTCCCCCAACTCCACGATGAAAATCCAGCTTGTTCACTTTCTCAGGGGTTGGCAAACCACAGCCTGCAAGCCAAATCCAGCCTCCCACCTGCTTTTGTAAATGAAGCTTTACTGGAACACAGCTCTGCTCATTAACTTCCGTATTACGTACGATTGTACTTATACGACAGTGACAGAGGACGGTTGTGGCAGAGACTGGATGGCCTATAAAGCAGAAAATACTTACTATTTGACCCTTTCTAGAAAAGGCGTGCTGACCCCCTACATACTTTCTGATATGCTTATCTCCATAAAGGAGTTAGTAGGAAGTCATATGCAAATGTTACTAAGAGTCCACAATTTCTACCTTAGGACAAGCTATATAAAAAAGGTAAGAAGTCATGTCTGTTGTCAGAAACTCTTTGGTGGCACAAAATTTTGCCCCTTAAGTAAATCCTGATTTTAAAAAAAGCGGGGGTGGTGGTTAAGAAGACCCTCTTCCCTTGCTGGAACAGGTGTCCTCAGAGGAGTCAGCTGTGGGTTATGTAGGAAGACCGCCCCCCCTCCCCCGTCATCTACCCACCCCCTCCCCGAGCTCCCCACTTTTTATCACAAAATAAGTTACACCAGGAGCGCTAAGGTGCACACTGTACTGTGGTTCCACCTCGAGGTAGAGGTTAGGGAATACTTGGATACTGAATACTGTATTTGCTAGAACATAGAGTGTATGAAACCCTCTGAACAGTTCCCATCTCTTGCTGTCCAGAAGACGCTCTCTCATTAAGTGTAAAAAAAAAAATCAGAGTATGGTCTACTCCAGAGAGAGGAGGCATCTCCAAGTTGGCAGACTCCTGAAACATACACCATGAAGTATTCTTTATTTCCATACTTCTTCTAACTTGGTCATGCTGATTTTGAAAAAACAAACAAACAAACAAACAAAAAAACCTTTCCAAATGGTTAGCATTTAGCTATCTTGACAAACAGTTCCTCATGATATTCACCCGGATAGAACATCATTTCCTAACTATTTTGAAATACAGTTCAACTTAGGAAACAGCACCATAAGCAAATTTTATACAGTAAATAAACTTTATTTATTCTTCCAAGATGACATTGCCAACAGTCACAGATCTGCATACAATACAGTATTGACTATTTACAATTTACAGTAGTATTTTTTTCCTCTGAAAAATATAAGTACAAAAGCTAAGTAAACAATGAGGTACTGCTATTTGGATTTATCATATGTATAGCTTAAAGAACTTTAGCAAATATTCAACAAATCTGGATAAAATATTCAATTAAATGCTCTAATTTATCAGAAAAAAATCCACTACGTTTCACCTCAAAATGTATTGCACAAGTCTTTAAAAAAAAAAATCACCCTAAAAATAAATAGGAAGGGCAAGCAGTTCTTTAAAAAGAGGGACAAAAAGAATGGAAGAGAGGAACATTAAATGAGCCCATAAGTCAGGTTGAGTTATTCAAAAAAATCTCTTAAACGACATAAAACTCTTCCCAAGAAAAAAAACTGAAGAAAAAAGAAAAAACTATCACCATTTCTCCACTGATATAATCGATCTGAAAGGCAGTCTGCAATATTAGCTGTGGGCCAATGTCAGATTTTTCTTGGTCTTTGGCTCCATAAGGGGCCCTGAATAACAGCTTGCTTCTCCAAGAGGCAGATGCAGACAGTCCTCCACACTTGCCCAACATCACCACCCCGTTTCCTCAAGACGATGATCGGAGCCATGACTGGAAAAGAAGAAAGGAAAAAGGGTAAAGTTAAAATAGAATTATATTCTACGGTCTAGGGAATGAAGTAGAAATATTCTAAATAGTAAATCCTAAAAAAAATCTTCTAAAAATTAATGTTCTTGGAATGATCTGACCTATATAGTCCGTGGTCCTGGAAAACAGGATGCTTCCGTGAAAACTGGAACTGCCACCTTCCACCAGGTTGTACCTGGAGAAGCCAGGAGGAGGCGTGCTGACTTGGGAGAACCTCACAAGGCCCCAGCTGCTCAGACTGAAAGAGGACACACAGCTCTTCCCTCTTCTCTTTGTGCTGATCTTTCTACGTATCACAATTCTCCCGGGATGATATGCACGGCAGCAAAGGATGGGAAATGAACAAACTCAATCTTAAAGACTAAAAATGCTGAGAGAAACAATGGTGATGAGTGATTCCTAATAAGGTTTCTCTGATTAAAACACTAAAGCCAGTAGCCCGGGTAAGTTAGAATGCCACAAAAATAAATTACCAAATAAGATTAATGGAGATGAACTTTTTATACATATTTAGCAGAAAGAGAAAGTTTTAAAGTCTTCTCCATTTGTAAATGAAAAATATAATGCACTGACACTCGTGATGTACTCCCCATAGTGTATTATGTATAAAACCTGCTCAATAATCATGTTGGTCCTAGAAGCCTAGAGAAGATGCAAGATCTTCTGTCATATTTAAGTTCCTGTGTCAGTTAGTATTTTGAAACTTGGCTTGTGCTGTTTGTGGAAAAAGAAATTCACGCACAATTCAATAATGCTGCACACAGTGTCAATGCCATGTAAGACAAAAAAAAAAAAAAGCTGGGAGAACATTTCTAGTTTAAAAGAGACTAGAGAAACTGGGGCGCCTGGGTGGCTCAGTCGGTTGAGCCTCCGACTTCGGCTCAGGTCATGATCTCGCGGTTTGTGAGTTCAAGCCCCGCATCAGGCTCTCTGCTGACAGCTCAGAGCCTGGGGCCTGCTTCGGATTCTGTGTCTCCTCCTCTCTCTGCCCCTCCCATGTTCATGCTCTGTCTCTCTCTGTCTCTCAATAATAAATAAACATTAAGAAAAAAAATTAAAAAAAAAAAAAAGAGACTAGAGAAACATGACAATGACATGTGATGTGCAGTCTCGCCGTAGATCATGGAATTTAAAAGTCTGTGAAAGACATTATTTGAAAAACTGGAAAAATGTGAATGTTTACTATATACCAGATAACAGTATTATGTTAAATTTCCTGAGAGTGATAAATGTATTGTTGAGTCTGTAGGAAAATGTCCTTTTCTTAAAGATATTTGCTGAAGGATTTAGTTTTCTTTGCAAGTAACTGTCAAATGTGTGCAAACACAAGTGTTTGCAAGCAATGGTCACACCATTACAGACGGGAGGATATATATGCAGAGAGAGAGCAAGGGAGAAAATTTTGCAAAAGGTTAGGAATTGGTGAATATCGGTGAAGGGTCTACAGGTATTCACTGCACTAGTTTTACTAATCTTATGTTTGAAATGTTTTAAAAGAAAAGTTGACGTAGTCAATTGATCAATCGATAGAAATGCTGGAAGTGTGGTCACTTCCAGTGATAAAGGACGGTACTGAAATGCAAGAATACAATGACAAGCATGATGCAGTGTTTACAACATAAAAAAAAAAAAAAAAAGGAAAATGTTAAGGGATTTATGAGACTGAAGATAGTTCTAGACAATCACTAAGGCAGGTTAATTGATACATAGTAAAACTGAAATGAGACTCGAATGTGGGCATAAATGATTTTTAAAGCTAAGAGGTTGAAAAAGAAAAGCTGTCTACTGGCATTTTAACCCTTAATACCATTAGCTGAATACTAGTTGAATTAACAATCACAATTAACAATCGAATGATTTCAATTATAATTAAGCTCTATTAATTGCAATCGAGCTTGCTTGTGATTTGTAAAAATTCCAGCCAAGTCTGAGGCAAAGATGTACAAAGATGTACCCTAAATTTTAGGGGGTGCCAAGTCTAGCTAATAGCATGACTACTACACGGAGGCCACGGCAGAGGGGTTTAAAAGGGGAAGACCCATGACTCTGTGGAAACAATCTAGATGCCTCCAGTTCAGTTAACAATATGTTAATTACTAACAGCCACACTCAATTGACGCAGGCTGCCCAAGGGTCTCCTGGGGACAGACGTTTTCTTGTTATACTGTACCATCCCCGGAAGTAATAAAATGATACTTCTTTTAAATCAACTTTACTAGCCTTCACGATTTCAGGCTATAGCCTTGATAAGTGGACCTTATGATGTTTTGAAATCTGGTTTCGTGAAGTATATCACTTCACTTCTATCTAGAAAATGATTTTTCATTTCTCTCTCACAACTTTTATTGATTTCCAAGACTATGCTTGGGAAATAAAAACAAAAAAGATTATAAAATATATAATTTCTTTGAGTTGATAAAATTTCCAAGAGCAATTTTAAAACTTTCAATTACTATTTAAAGAAGTAAAACTTCCTAAAATTGTATAACTCTTCCGGTGGTGGTGATTAGTAATCTATTTATTAATCTATAAAGCAAAATTAACAGAAAACACTTATATTAACACATAGCATAATCATGTATTCATTAAACAAAAGAGCACAAGAATTCCAGCAAAATGGTTAGTATCATGCAACACGTTTGATTTTTGCACAAAAGACACAAGACATTATTCTTCACTCACCACATGCTAACTAAGCACAGACTGATGGTTTACTCAGAAGATACCACTGCGAGGTGAAGAATACTACAAGCCAGGAAGAAAAAAAGCTTATTGGGTTAGTTTTAAGACTTAATATAACATAGAGATTATATGTGTATATGAACTTCAAAGGACTAAACAGAATGTACTTAAAATTTTCTCAAATCTCCCCCAAGTCAAGGGAGGCTAGGCAAAGTATAAGGAACCTATAATAAGTCCCACCCATCCTAAGAAAATACAGTAATTTGTAGCTGAGATTTCATTTGCGACTTTAATTTAAAAATGTAAGCAACATAGTTAAAGATGCTTTCACACTTTAAGTAAATATTTATATAACATTAACTGGGTATGATTATTTGCCTTATAAAAATATTTTTCATAATTCCATTAAAGTACACACGAAATTTGATTTATATAATATCTATCAATTTACCATCAAAAATTGGGGGGAAATGGTGATGAATGTGAATACAGTAGGTCTATATGTTGAATTATCATTCCTAATATATGTCAGTTTTATCACTGAGTAATTTGCTTGTAATTCAACAGTATATCATCAGGAATGGTTTCAGCAAGGATAACCCAAATTGAAATTTCCATTCAAAGGGACCCAATCTCAAACATAGTTTTTACTGTAGCAACCTTCTTAAATTAATTCTTTGTCCTATCTAAAATGGTCATAATCTAAGATTATCGATTAGCTTTCTGGTTTGTTAAAAGAGCATCAGTAAAAAAAAAAGGGGGGGATTATTTATAAAATGAGTCTATTCTTAGCGTGACGAACCTCAGAAGCATCATTTCATTTACCTTATTTAAGGGTACAGTTAGTAAGAAGCAACAAAATCAAAAGACAAACTAGAAAATAATATTTGCGACACAGCACACAACACAATAAGGTCAATACCCTCTTGGAAAACTTGCAGAAGTATGCAAAATACGTATATATGCATGCTCCCTGTGTCTGTGCTTGTACGTCCTGAACAACTGCAAACGACCTAAGTGTCCATGAATAGGAAACTGGTGAACTACATTGTAGGACACCCGTGTAATCATACAATCGGCCACTGAAAAGAATAAAGGACATCAATTTGTAATGAGGTTGAGATAAAATAAAAATACGTTAAGTGAAAAAAGCAAGCTGTTGCATTCTGCCATTTTTATAAAATAATTAAGTGATTAAAAACATGACTATAAGAATGTATATTTATAAAGCTCAGAAACCCTGGGGATATTCACCAACTATTGACAAAGATGATTGTGGCATGGTGGGAAGTGTCGGGAGGCTGAGAACACGAAGGTCTCCCTCTCTGTGTAACATGATTCCGAATCATTTGCAGTGTTTTCTTTTGCAATGACCACATATTATGTAATTCTAACAGAATCGAGAGTCTAACCACTTCTGAGACAACAAATGTGTACTTCATCTGTACAGTTTTTTGTTTTGTTTTGTTTTCACTTCACAGCAGCTCTATTTGCACCTGTTTCCTGATCCACCTTCCAGGTATCCACTGAGCCCACGCAAAGGTGAGCCTCTTCTGGGATGGAAAAGTTCTCCAGCTAACTGTGCTGAAAAGTTTGGATGAATCTGTTAACTCAGAAGAGATTTTTAGAATTCCAACCAAGGGGAGAAAAGTGCGAAACATGAAGTACAGACGGGTCAAGGGCAAGGATGGATCGAGAACTGGACACAACCCAAAGGATCAATGTGAAAGAAAAGTAAAAAACAAAGGCAACAGAAAATCAATTTTTAAAAATGACTAGAATGGGTGGGGTGAAAATAAGCCAAAACTTCTCCATCAGAAGAGAAAAATTTTCTTTCAACGAGGTCATCAGGAAAATAGCTGTCTAGGTGAAATAACGTCGCTTTGCTAGCACTCTGAAAAGGAAAATGCATTTCTAGAAACATTTTTCAGAAGAGATGTCTATATAAGAAAAGAACCTCTCAATTTCAAGAGATGATTTAGCACCTGATTGAAACAAACTTTCTTAATAAAATTACCCTAAATAATAACACTCTCCTTTAATAAAAAAAAAAAAAATCTGATGGCGTACTTTTAGGGCAGTTTTCTTCAGCACAAAATAGACGAGCCCAAGACTTTTGTATCCACTCTTGCTCCTACCCTGTTACTCAAATATCCAGTCTGCTCTGCCCGTCCAAGCTGCCTAAACCATCACAAAATGAGGCACAATAAGCTAAGAGCTGAGAGAAGGTAAAAGGCTGTTCTCACAAAGATGAAAGTGTGTGTATTTGGTACGTGCGTTTTCTTTTGAACTTCTGCCTATTGTATAGAAGGCAATTTTTTCCCAGTTGAAACAAATCCAAAACTTTAAAATCTACAAATAATTGAGAACTTTAGAAGGAAAGAAGCCTTAGGAATAGAACAATCCACCGTGCTCATTTTACGAGCAAGGGCCAGAAACATGGACAGGGCCCGCTCCAAGCCTCCCAGGGTTGGGCTGGTGAGATCCCCACTCACCACAGCAGTGCCACTCGCTCTGACGGGGACAATTTCTGAGATGACGTCATTCCTGTGAGATGACCTGCCTGTCCTACTGACGTCTTTAATGACTGATCTCACACACAGTAATATTAACTCACCAACCTAAGTCTCCTTTTCCAGGAAAGACTAATTCTACACCCACATGTTGCTCTCTGGTGGCTAAGGGATCGTCACCACCACCCCTGCCACCATCTCAAAAACCCAGGGCAGGCACTATAGTCTGGCCTTCCAATAATGCTAACAAGATGATGTTCGTTTTGTGAAGGACCCGAGGCTCTGAGACTTGTCAATGAAGGACGTAGGATAGCCCTTCTCTACACATCACAGCCTTCGGATAAACCAGAATTTAATTATGCTCTACAATTTAATCTTACTTGACAGATAACGACTTCTCATCTGTGAAATGTCATCTTGAAATTAGGTTAAACTCTGAAACCACTTATCAAGTAATAACTGTTGTGATCTAGAACGGGGTGTTTCGAATACAGACTGTAAAACTCACTGAGGGGAGGGGAAGTAAAATAAAAAGGGGATACACTGAGAAAGATCTTACCAGCAGTCACAGAAATGTTTGGCCGATCCCAAAAAGCTAATGCATAATCACCAGAGTCATGAAGCCAGTTTTTAGACGGTCTCCTCCTACAATACCCAGCAAATACTGCAAGCACTGATGTGGCTGCACGCTGTCAGCTCTCAGCGCAGCTCACACTCTCTCTCCAGCATCCCAAATATTAACGGATGGGGAGGGCAGCTCTGAAACGTGTTCGGGGTTGTTTTGGTTTACTTTTCCCAGCCTTTCAGCCTTCACAGCTAAAAATAACAAAGCACTCAAGGTTGCTGATTTTAAATACGAGGGAAAACATAGCTCCACGTTTGTAACAAATTACAGAAGAGATCCATCTGGAACATGCGTTTAAAGCTAACACGACTAAGTAGTTTTTAAATGTTCGCGTAATAAACTGCTAAAAAGGCTGGTTTTCTACACATTTATATATCTTCCTATTGGAAACATAGTTTCTATATTTACATTGAAAGAATATAAATATCTTTCTATTGGATATCTTATCTTTCTATTAGAAGAAGATACGTCACTCTTTTTTGCAGTGTTTTTTCCTAATCGGCTACGGACACTGGACAGGAGTAAGAAATAGGTTGTAATTCCAAGAGTCCTGTTCAAAGAAAATGATTCTTATTGCTCATTTTATGAATGGCACCGGTCTTAAAGGCAAATGTGTCTCTTGGCTCAACCTTCTCAATCAACAACAATCTTAATCTTCCATCAAATATAAAAACACAATCATGAATCACTATCAAGTACCAAGAATCTCAAACCAACAAAGAGTGACTCAAATTGATTTACTGGCCATCAGTGGGCGTCACTTCGTGCTCATTATAAGTTATTTCCTATTTCCTAAGCATCTACTTTTATTATCTGAATTACATGACTTAGACATATCTTTCATTCATGCATGATAAATGGGTACTACCTCTTCCCCCGAAAATTAAAGGCTCCACAAGGTCAGCAACCATTATCTTCCACGTCTTCAATGCTCCTATACCGGCCACAACAAGCAGGAGAGTATGTGTGTGCTGACTGCACTCATTCATTAAGCAAAAGATAATGATGGATAAGACTCTGCTTAAAGTAGCAGTGGAAAGAGTGGTACTTTCTTCCTGGGCAAATCAGCCTCTGAGACAAGGGAGGATTATTTCAGGAAGGAATAAACAGTCACCATTTCATTCCTATCCAGAATGAATACCACTTTATTCAGGAATGAAGAATGTAATGGTTTTCAAAGATTTCTTTTTAGTGAAACTAAAAAAAAAAAAAAAAAAAAAAAAAATCCCTCCTCTTTAAAAGGTTTTTTTTTTTTTAACAGGGTTCACTATTTACATGTATCAATTCAATTAATTTCCTTCAAGGCGAACCAGTCTAAGACTGCATGTGTGTATGGGGTGAAGGGGGATGTTTCCCACCGTATCTGCCGTGGCCATGACTTAGGATGAATCTAAACTGTAAAGCAAATCCGGATAAAATGTAGCCCAACAATAAGAGTTTGCCATACCCCAACATCAAGATGATAAAGAGGCCATGGGAGAATGAACAAAGGTGCATTAGATCCTTTCAAAATATTTTCTTAAACAGGCCATAATGACAGAATCATGTTGACAGGTTCCAACTGCACTGGAGAGTTTTATTTACACAAAGGCAAATTCAGTGAGGAGAAAAACTACTCTGAGCAACTGCATTTTAGAACTGTTTGCTATAATTTAAAACAACATTCTATTGGTGAAGGGCATACATTATGATAGTGACATACTTCTTATAAAAAATATGTATAACCAGAGGGGCTCAGCTGGCTCAGCTGATTAAGCATCCAACTCTTGTTTTGGCTCAGGTCATGATCTCAGGTTCATGAGATCGAGCCCCATCTATACTGCACTGACATTATAGAGCCTGCTTGAGATTCTCTCTCTCTCTCTCTCTCTCTCTCTCTCTCTCTGCCCCTCCTCTATCTCTCAAAATAAATAAATAAACATCAAAAAAAATGTATAACCAGAAATAACTACAGAGGTATGACAATGTTTTTCAGGCCACTAGATACCAGGGAGGAATACTTTCCAAAAAACACTTAATGTTAGCCAAAATAATTGTAACTGTCTCAGAAAATATACAATAGGTATATGACAAAATATGCAATAAAGTACTAGGACAAAGGTCAGGGATGCGGGGATGACCTTGGAGAAAGCAATGCATCAGAAGAGAGAAGCCATACCTGGCTGGCTCAGTCAGTAGGGATGCAATTTTTTTAAATTTTAAGCAGACTCCACGCCCAATGTAGGGCTTGAATTTATGACCCTGAGATTAAGAGTTGCACGCTCTACCCACTGAGCCAACCAGGAGGAGCCCTGGGATGCAACTCCAGGTATCTGGCCTGGAGAAGAAAAGCCTTCCATTCAGGCCATTGACAGATTTTTTGGTTGAGTTGCATAGGTGAAAACCAGAAGAAATTGGTGACCACTGCAAGGAAGGAAGATTGGGGCTCAAGATAAGCAAGAACTTTTGTTAAGAGACGTAGTCTGTTGAATTAAGATAGGATGCTTTAGGAGGTAATGACTTAGTCCTTACTGGAGATGGTCAGACACAGGCTAACCCATCACTAAGGAGAAGACCTTTGCTTGCTTCAGTGAGGAGAGAGAAGAGAACAGCGGTGCTGAAATCTTAAAACAGGTAGAGAAATGGGGGAGGACGTGGAGGGTGATGCAGGCTACCAGCAAGACAAGAAAAGGAAGGAGAAAGAGAAAGCTGAGGCAAGACCCGAGACTTCCCAACAAATTTCACACTGTGCTTAGAATGTGCTTTTCTTACTGCATTACTGGCCCAGAGCAAAAAGAAGTCAGGCAAGGGGATTTTGCATAATTTATGAAGTGTGTATTTATTTTATTTCAATCACATCTGACTTCACACAAAGGTTCTAATAATTCCGTTACTACATCTCCCTTGCTGGGTATCTCAAAAGCTCAAAAATGCTTACATTCTTTCAGTCAGAATTACTGTATTTGAAAACCACTACGGAGGATAAGGAAATATAATACAGAACATCTAACATCATGATGTAATCTGATTAAAAATTATTACTGGATATACCAGGACAAATGTCTTTTCTGTCCTTTCCATAAACAGCCCGGGTTCTGGAAATCCCAGATAGCACGTGTAGGTGTCAACCTCATAAAAGCTATTGAAAAAGACTGTTCTTTCCTTGAAGACACCAATTCCTATTTGCCCTCGGTTAAACTTTCTTAATGTAGATTCGCTCTCAGTTTTTACGCTACAGTACAATAAAAATGAAACATTTAAAATGTCTTTTACCACCTCAGAGTCTTTGTAAATGAAACAGAGCATGCGATAAAGTCAGAGATTGCGATAAAGTCATCTTCTATCCGTAGCCTACTTTTAAAGCTTACCATTAGCCGAGCATCTTCTCTTTCCAAAATTTTCTGAGTCTGATCATCAGGGAACTTCAGGACAGTGGTTATAACCTTCGCCATGGTCTACAAGAAAAACAAGAGATGATCACAGACAGTTGAGCAGATGGCGTTTCACCCATCCTGACACGTTCTGCTGGTGGGATTCTTTAGTGCTCTCAATGGAAGCCACGACCAAAGAAGTATGATGTGAAGATATTAGGCAAGGAAATAACAGCCAACACTAGAATTTCAATTTAAAAGGACTCTCCACAATGCCTGGGTTGGTATTATTTCAAGAAGATGCAATTATGATAGCATGAAGCTATACGAAGTTCTAATGCTCTTGGCCCTTTATCGTATTAAAATGGAACTTTATTACTCATTCATTTTAGAAGGCTTTTCACTTATAGAAATCTATCTAGAAAGTAATGTATTGCCAAGCTCTAAATCATCAGAAGTTCAGCTTTAACTAAATCACATCATATATCTCATACACATGGGCTACTGCATGAACATGAACATGCTTAGTAGGTATTTTTTACAACATGCAGCACATCAGCCTAATAGAAATACAAATTACATTTTAAATAAACACGAGATGTTTTGTTGGGTAGAAAACATGATGAATCAAAACATTACACATGGTGGCTTGCAAAACAAGATCATAAATTGTGCAGATCTAAATGCATATACCGTAAGTCAGACTGTCACCCATAAGCTCGTGGAAAATTCTCCTCAAAGGTTGAAATTCCCTATTTTGTAACAAGATGAGATGTTTTGAGGGAGACAGAGAGGAAAGAAGATACCTTATGAAATAAGATACACTCACGAAATAAGTAGGATAACAAGTTCAGTGCTTACATACAAATTCAGGGGCTAGTGCTCTCCCCCAAGGATGCCCACAGAGGACGGCAGGGGCACCTAGGGAACTCACTGTAACGTTCTTTGTTCACGGTTACACACACTGTGTGTGTGCGTGTGTGTGTGCAGGGGGCGGGGCTGGGGACCAGAGAAGGTCACTGAGGAAAAGATGACATAATAATCAAAAATTTTACATTTCTCGGGGTGCCTGGGTGGCTCAGTCGGTTAAGCTTCCGACTTCGGCTCAGGTCATGATCTCATGGCTCGTGAGTTCAAGCCCCACGTCGGGCTCTGTGCTGACAGCTCAGAGCCTGGAGCCTGCTTCCGATTCTGTGTCTCCCTCTCTCTGCCCCTCCCCCATTCACGTTCTGTCTCTCTCTGTCTCTCGAAAATAAACATTAAAAAAATTTTTTTTTAATTTTACATTACTCACATCATTAGAAAAAAAGGTAGAATTATCGCCAGGAAGGAAAGAAACTAACATTTTTTAAATTCCTATTATGTGCTAAGCCTAGGCCAGGCACTTTACATACTTCTTTTTTTTTTTTTTTTTTAATTTTTTTTTTCAACGTTTTTTTTTTATTTTTGGGACAGAGAGAGACAGAGCATGAACGGGGGAGGGGCAGAGAGAGAGGGAGACACAGAATCGGAAACAGGCTCCAGGCTCCGAGCCGTCAGCCCAGAGCCTGACGCGGGGCTCGAACTCATGGACCGCGAGATCGTGACCTGGCTGAAGTCGGACGCTTAACCGACTGCGCCACCCAGGCGCCCCAACATACTTCTAATATTAGTTTCAACTAACAGATCAACTAATACTATTCTTTAATCACAAACCCCATACGTGGCAAGGTTTCAGCACCCTTCCCTCCTTTTACCTTTGCCTCTGCCATTCTGAGAATCAAAAAAAAAAAAAAAAAAAAATACCATTTAAACTCTTGGAGAATTCCAAAGGCATTTTACAAAAACCCTCATCCTTTAAAGTGTATTGCCTAGACAGAGTCTTCACGTTAAAGCGAAATCGAGAAACTAAGCATATATGTGGCCTTAAATGGCAAGAGAAAATAAGAAGTGGTCAAGTTTGTCCGTATTCTTTTTATTAACACTCTGAAGCAATTTTAAATGGTTTTGGTATACTGTCTACGAAGACTGTTTTTAGGAAGCAACAAACACCTAGAATTTAGGGACTCATGATTATAGGAACATTTCTTTAATGTCAATAGCTTGTGAGGTTCAAAGCACCCAAGAATCCGTTTATATTCACCATGAACCACACACGCACATGCAAGTATGTCTGTCAAAAGACCCCAGAACTGTCGCTAGGTGTTTCCTCACGTTTCTAAACGTTAATGAGGAACCCACCTCTAAATTCACCAGTGATCCTGAATCTGCAGCAGATTACCCAGCAAAGACTTAAAGCTCTTCCCTGGCTTACCAAAACGCACTTACATGAAGAAACCCAGGCGCTCTCTGCCTGTCAGACTGTCTACTCTACGTACAGTATCCTCGGGCCCTGGGAAGTAAGGAAAAGTTCAAATGAGCCACCTGGTGGAGAGGCCGTGTCTCCTGCCAGGTCTTCTTTAAGGAGGGGCTTTCCTAAAAGGTTACAATGAGAAACACTTTCTACCGAGAAGGAGAACAGACTGAATTTTAGTGTCCGTTAACAGCACGGGAGGACCAGAACCCGAGAGAAGGAAAGTGAAGAAGACAGAGGAAGCTTCGTGCCGTAACAATGTGTGTCCTGCACGTGGTCTTCTTACAAAGTCATCTGCCTCATCAAGTAAGGAACACCGTGTGCAGAAGCAGAGGAAGGAACACAGGGGGGATGACACACATATCCCGCTGGACGAGGGTCAGAGCACAAAGGCCACCACACACACTGGCTCATTCTAAGGCCGCAACCCGGTTTCCATTTCAAACTCTTTGTTACTGTGTAGAAATTAAGGAAACCGGTGAAAGATGTGTCTAAAACCAGCTCTGATCTTGTCAACCTCAGCTCAAGGGCTGGCCACCCCCCGATGCCTACGGGCAACACTCGGAAGTCATCCCGGGCCCTCCACACTCTGTGCAGCCCTGGAAGGAGTCACTTCCAGCACACAGGTCCAGTGTTTCAGTCGGACCAGACGACTTGTCATTCCAAAACCCGATGTCCCGCCTTGGACCTTCTGTCTAGACTTTCCCTCCCGTCTGAGCGCCTCTATTGAAGTCAAACCACACCTGCATACACCTCATCCCGCTTTAAAGCCCAGCAGATACACCTGCTTCTCCATGATGCCCCCCTTGACCTTCTCACAAGCAAACAGGAGAACTCTGTGCCTCTCTTGACAGCCCCGGCTACGTTCTGCATCACGTCAAGCTTAACTACAAACAGCTCCACTTTGCTACTATAGAGTAAACTCCTTAGAATTAGGGACAGTGTCACATTTCATCTTCGTATCCATCGGGGTGATAAACAGAAGGCCACATGGAGCAAGCGCTCAATAAACACGCAGTAAATTAAGCAGAGCGTCTGCTACCGACGTTCTAGATCGGCCTGTACACTGTGATGGCACGGTGACAGCCTGACCATTTGTAGTAACCAGGTGCACTGAGTGTTGAAGACAAAAGGCCAGGGAGAGCCCTCGGCAGCATGGCTTCCCAGTCAGGTGTCAGACGGGGCGTGGGGACATCCCTTCCAGCTGTCTCCTCAGGCACAGCCTCAAACTAACCGCACGGCCCTGGTGGCGCAAGCTGGCGCCCGGCACATCTCACGTTTGCGCCGGGTCTTTCTTCAGGAGGACTCAAGCTCTGCAGGGCTCCTACCCCGCACAGTTCACAACCTCCAGAAGACACGGACTGAGGCACGTAAATATTTTATTTAGCGACACTGGGATCACAGCTTTACATTCACAAATGAACCAATACGGCTAAACTGCTGAGAGGCTTTTTTTTTTTTTTTTTTTTTTAAGATATATCCTTCTCCCTTCCTTACAATAACAAGGTAACATTAAATTATTTACCCCACCTCAAATACGGGCTGCTATCCAATACAAGTCTTAATAAGAGGAAGCTATATGTCATTAGCTTTATTTATTTTTTTATTATTTTTCCATTAGCTTTACTTTTAAAAAGATAAGGAGAAAATTAGTTTTAGCTGTTCTCTGAATTAAAAAAAAAAGCCCTGTAAGAAAAAAAACACCGAATCACTGTGAATTAATATATCCCTCTGAATTACATGTTCAGGATCACACTAGATATTACTTTAATTTGAAACTATTTGATATAATGAAATGAGATTTCTACAGATATTATGGATTAAAACAACTTCCACTTCTATAACTCCTAGTGTTTAGCAGAATCTATAGTCTATAAATTCATAATATTCTTTTAAGAGATTTCTTATGTCCTTACTTTTTAGGCTTTTAACACACCTGCCAAATTAATCCCTGAACTGGCTTAGCACTCCTTGACTTAGTAACCCCCCAAGGGACCCCTAAGTTAAAAACACTGATTGCTCTTAAAAATGGAAAACTCATGATCCCATCCTCGGCCAAGGTATATGGACAATGTAAAAGTTTATGAAGGTAAAAAGTTGAAGCAATGTCGGAAAAGAAATTGCTTTAAATGAAAAATTTGTTTGAGGAAAGGTTCATGAATTTCCCCTAAATACATGGTTCAATTCAATTCAAGATATATTTACCAAAAGTCCAATATAAGGCTCTTTTAAAAATACTGCAGGGAATACAAACAAGAAAAAGACAAGACTATACACTCAAGAACCTTACAATAATTTAATATTCCAGAAAACAAATTTAGCCAAGCATTATTACCTATATGATGTGGTAATTTTAATGACTGATATTCCATATGTTTTGAAATGATTTTCTCACTGTAACTAAAGTAAAATATTTAGAAATACCCCTAAGTAGTCATTCTTAA
Organism: Panthera uncia; assembly: GCF_023721935.1. Lineage (NCBI taxonomy): Eukaryota > Metazoa > Chordata > Mammalia > Carnivora > Felidae > Panthera > Panthera uncia. The sequence continues at coordinate 150,233,760 of NC_064810.1, forward strand.
TTATGACCATTTCCAATACTTCCACATTATCCTGAAGTTTCCATGAAAATGAAATCAAATTTTGACTTGACTCTAAAATTTCAAGTCAAAAGTAAAAATACCCATGTTTTACAAAATATTAAGTCAGTGAAATTTCTATTTTTAGTATTTAGCATCATCCAACAGTATTTTTTAAATTAATATTTTATAACTGAAACAAATATAAGCAAGATCTACAAACCATCTGTGTAAACAACGAACTATAACACAATTAATTACCTATCCCTATCACCTTTTAGCATGTGTGGTCTGCTAACAGTAAAATATGGCATCAATACGTGTATTTAAGTATTAGAAGTGGGCACATTTCCTTTTAAATTAAGCCACACGCCAAGTCACCAGAAATTATTTATACCTTAGTCTCACGACCCATCATATACTCAAAAAGCACTTTTCGCAAATACTCAAACTCGGTAGGTTCTCCAAAGAGCGAGACATCAGTATGATACAAATTGCCACCTGTCAAATAAAAAATAAAAAAAAAAATCAAATCTTAAAGAAAATCCAGATCAACTACTTATTACTTAGACACCAGACAAAGCAAGGCATAACTCTTATATTAATTATATTGTACTGTGTAGTATTGTACACATATACATAAAGTATTTCAATGGTATTTTTCCCTTGGGAAAGAAAATTAGAATTATTATAGCAATTTTATTTCTCAAATCTTTTCCTCCTCTTCCTCCTCCTCCTCCTTTTGGCATGGCAATTTTAAAAGACTATATTTAGGAAATACAAAGATTCCTTAAAACTGGTATTTCTCTCCTCAATATTCTGTGGTTGACTGCAAATATTCCACAATGAGTGAAATTAACAATAATTTTTATTTTATTAAGAATTTATTATATCAGTATAGCATTCTAGTTTTTCTAGTATTCCAAACCTAAAAGCACTTAGGTTTAAATCAGATTTTCAAAACTGTTTTGAAACACAGGATCGATAAAATAACTCGAAAACACATGAAATATTAATGCCATTATAGTGGTTTTCAAATATTTTGATTCGACATCTTAAAGCCTGTCATAAGAAGTTACAGTTCATCTGTTAATCAAGCCCCATTTCAGCCTAAAAGTAAACAATAATTACGGTTCAGGTATATGAAATCACACTGAATACTACTACGTGTATATTTATGCCTTGATAACTCCGAAGTTTTTAAAAAACTGAATCAATAACAGATCACACTGTGCTGTAGGATAATATAATAAAGCTTCCACTATGAGAGCTATGAACAATAAGTGAGCCTCTAAATGCCAAAGCTGAAAGCAGCCTTTTATTGTAACTTTATGTTCCTTTTGGCTGAGAATTTAAGTCACCATTTGCTCAGTGAAAAGAAACAAACAAATGAAAGCTAAGTACTATTCACACGTATGAGATTGGCAAAGTCCCGAGAGTCGGACAATTGCAAGCACCGGTGAGCACGCAGAACAACGGAGATGCCTGTGCCTGTGCGGAGTGAGCTGATACAAGCACTCTAAACAACTTCACATGACTCTGCAGAGCTTCCTGAAGTGGAAGGATGAGCATGTTCTGTAACGCAGTAATTTAATTCCTACCAGTACATCCTAGAGAAATGCTTCATATGCACACCAGAAGTCAATGTTCACAGTTACGCTGTTTATGAAAGCAAAATTAAGACAGTTCAAAGGTCCACCAATAGGAGAATAAGTGAAGTATGGTATAAAGATACAACATAGCGTGAAAATCGGCATTCAAAATGGTTAAACTATAGCCTCACACACATTAAAATTAACAACTCAGGAAACTGATGTTGGCAAGGATGCAGAGAAAGGGGAAAACGTTTGCACCGTTGGTGGGCATGCAAACTGGTACAGCCGCTCTGGAAAACAGCATGGAGGGTCCTCAAAAAACTAAAACTAGAACTACCCTACGACCCAGCAATAGCACTGCTAGGTATTTACCCAAAGGATACAAAAATGCTGATTCGAAGGGGCACACGCACCCCAATGTTTATAGCGGCACTACTGACAACAGCCAAAGTATGGAAAGAGCCCAATGTCCATCCACTGATGAATGGATAAAGATGTGGTATACGTATACAGTGGAATACTGCTTGGCAGTGAAAAATAGTGAAATCTTGTCATTTACAACAAAGTGTATGGAACTAGAGTATATTATGCTAAGTGAAATAAGTCAGAGAGAGACAAGTATCATAGGATTTCACTCATATGTGGAATTTAAAAAACAAAACAGATGAACATAGGAGAAAGGAAGGAAAAAAAACTAGGTAAAAAGACAGAGGAAGGAAAAACATAAGAGACTCTTAAATACAGAGAACAAACTGAAGGCTGCTGGAGGGGCGGTGGGTGGGGGAATGGGCTAAATGGGGGATGGGTATTAAGGAGGACCCTCGTCGGGATGAGCACTGGGTGCTGTATGTAAGTGACGAATCACTAAACTCTACTCCTGAAATCAGTACTACACTGTGTTAACTAATGTGAATTTAAATTAAAAAAAAAAAAAAAGGTTGAACTGTAGCTTCACACCTATTAGAATGAAATCCAAAATCATAATGCTGGGTGAAATAAAGGCAAGAACATGCAGAATACATATAATCTGATATCATTTCTATACAGCCCAAACATTAAAGTCACTTGTTTTAGGGAACAGTACGTATACACGTTACCAGTGGTCACCCTCGGGAGAGAACAGAGAGATACGAGACTGAAGAGCAGTACGAGGAGCACTGACGATGTTCTAGATGTGAATTCACAGGTGTTAACCGTCTTCATACTTGATATTTACACCCTGTGTGTTTGTACGTTTGGAATATTTCACTTTTAAAAAGCGTGCACTTTTAAAGACCCAATTCACTCAAACCACACTCAGCAAATACAGAGCGCCCAGAACTAAATAATGACAATGTACTATTTCCTCTTCAAAAGCCATCTCTCTAGATATCACCCTTAAGTGTTTCATTCCTCTAGATTGACGCAAAGGGCAAGAGTTTACAATGTACACTTTTCAGAAAAATAATTGATTTTATTATTACAAACATGTAGATCACTTACATCTAGCCATTTTCCTGGACAAGTAATTACTACTGTTTTCCAACACATGTACCCTTTCCTGTCTTCTCCCTAACAGTGGCATATAAAAGAAATTTCTTCCTCTTTTTATAATTCTTACTTTGGGTTTTAAGCAATGGGAGTGGAAGTCAGTTATCATTCAAGTAAAGACGCTTGCCAAATTGTCTACCCATTGCTTCTTGTGAGTCTTTCCAAATAGCTTTGTGGGAATATTGCTCGGCACTTTTAATACGATCCTTTACCCGGGCCCGATTCCAAAACGCACAACTGGAAAACCCATTTAACTACACTTAGCACAACCTTAATCAACTAAGCGTATGACAGATAATTTTAGTTAAAAGCAGACACGCGCAGATATCCTCCAAGAATGCACAAGAATGTCCCTGAAAATGCACTTACTTAACCGGAAAATAAAAACGAGAAACAAATTTTACATTTACAATCACACCTAAGAATAAATGTAAGAAGAGAGGTACAAGAGGTACTCGGAACAATAAACATTATTGACTGAAATTACAGAAGGCCTAAGTAAATGTTGAAAGATCATGATTATGGGTTGGAGACTCAATCCCATATAGGTGCCAGTTCTCCTCAATTTTTCTATAAATTCAATGCAATCCTAATCAAAATCTTCCCAGGTTTGGGTGTGTGTTATGAATGCAATTTTACAATCAGATTCTGAAACTTAAATTGACAAAGAGTTAAGAATAGCTAAGACATTCTTGAAAAACAAAGTAGGAGGGCTTCCCCAACTAAACAACAAGATATATTATAAAGTCATCATAATTGAGTGAGGTGTTACAGCAGGCAAAGACAAATTCACGTAGGAGCTATACCCCAGATAGATAACAGGGCACATTTCCGCTTACAGAAGAATGCCAGTTAATATCTGCACAAGAAATGGTAGGATCTGAATGATCACCGTTACACAATGACTGGTGAAACAACCGATGTTGGCCAACGGTCACCACTGGGAGCTAACGTCTAAGGCGAAAGGTGAGGAATCAGACTGACGGCACCCGGAACCGTGTGAAAGATACTGCTAAGATAACGTGTGTCTTTCGCTGGGAGGCAACAGGCAGTACGGCTCCCTTGAGGAGGCACCACTGCCAATAACACAGTCTCCATCTGATCAAGCCCCTCGTTCTAACGACCAGGGGCTGGAACACCAAGAGTTCAGAACGTGTGAAACTTGAGCACAAGTAATTTGGTCTCTTGAATAAATAAAGGGGAAAAGAAGAGAGAAAGAGAGAGGGAGACAGAGAGAGACAAGGAAGGCAGACTTTTAGAAGAGATTTAAGCAATTTCTCAATCAAATGCAAGGTACGGATACTACTTGGCTACTGATTCAAATAAACCAACTGTTTACCACCATCACCACAAGAAAACATTTGTGAAGCTACAGGTAAGTTTCACTGTGACTAGTTATTTGAACATACTAAGGAATCACTGTGAAAGTTTTTGGTGTGATACTAGCACTATGCTTATTGGTTTCATTTTATCTTATTTTTTAACGTGTATTTATTTTTGAGAGAGAGAGAGAGAATGCGAGCATGAACAGGGGGAGGGGCAGAGAGAGAGGGAGACACAGAATCCAAAACAGGCTCCAGGCCCTGAGCTGTCAGCACAGAGCCCGACGCGGGGCTCGAACCCACGAACCGTGATATCATGACCTGAGCCGAAGTCAGATGCTTATCCGACTGAGCCACCCAGGTGCCCCTAGTACTACAGTTATTGTTAAGGAATCCTTTGTATAGATGTATACTGAAATTATTTATATCAAATAAGATATGATGTTTAGGACTGACTTTAAAATAATTCAATAGAGCAAGGTTAGGAAAGGTTGGGGGTACAGATGAATCAAGATTAGATATGTCTTAATAATTGTTGAGGGTGACGTGTACATGTGTGTTCATTATATACCACACTTATTACTTTTCTATACGTCTAAAAAATAAAAAAATTAAGACAATAAAGACACCAGCTAGTAAATATCTTTACAATACATATATACATATACACACACACATACATATATGTATACATGTATATGTAGTATACAAAACAAGGATTAATATTCAGAATTGTTTTAAAACTGCAAATCAAAGGAAAAGGAGAGATAACCTAATCTTAGAAAACAAAAAAGGAATGGCTGGGACTTTGCAAAAGAAGAAATACAGCTAAAATGAATGAATAAAAAAATGAACAATCATATAAGATGTTCAACATGATTACTAGTAAGAGAGAGGTAATTAAAATCACAAGTCATAGCTTAGCATTAAGGGCCATAGCCAAGCATTAAGGGCCTTTAATAAAGTTAGCACCGCTGAATTAATTTAGCACCAGCATTAAGGGGCTGGAGTGACAAGACCTCACACACATTGCTGGTGGGAATGAAAACTAGTACAAAAAACATAGAAAACAATCTCCTATATTATCTTCAAATTGCATCTAGTTTGCCAATCTAGGATAGGATGTGTGTGAAAGCATTCACACCCTATGACTCAGCAAGCCCGGTCGTAGTTGTACAGAGAAGGTCTCTCACGTGAGTACGAGGAAGACGTGTACAAGAACGTACAAAACTGATCAATCGAATTGAGCGAACAAGAGCCACACACAACACAGACGTATCTCAAAACTTGCATTATGCAAAAGAAACAAATACAACCTTACAGTATGATTCTATTACAAAAAGTTTCAAAACAAGCAAAATCTAAACAAAATATTGTTTAGAAATATATACATAGGTGGTACACAACGAAGAACAACAATGGTTAACATAGAGTCGGGAAAAAGTCAGGGTGAGGGGAGGAATAAAGATATCATTGCAGAGGCTTACATAAAGGTTTCTGAAGAACCGGTCAGTGATCTTTTATTTCTTCCTGTATGATGGGTGCTTATTCTGTTGTTACTCTTTAGAAAGACCCAGCATGGTCACCTGGGGGGCTCAGTCAGTCAAGCGTCTGACTTCAGCTCAAGTCACCACCTCACGGTCTGTCGATTCGAGCCCACAGCGTCGGGCTCTATGCCGACCGCTCGGAGCCTGGAGCCTGCTTCAGATTCTGTGTCTCCCTCGCTCTCTGCCCCTCCCCTGCTCATGTTCTCTCTCTCTCTCTCTCTCTCTCTCTCTCTCTCTCTCTCTCAAAAATAAACATTAAAAAAAAAACCAAAAAGGCAGCATGGTGAGGAGATTAATGTGCTTGTTGAACCAGACTGATTGGGTTGGTGAGGGGATTAAACGAGCTGAGATACGACACAGCGCCTCACACTTAGCGTCACTCAGGTGTTCCCCGCCTTTCGAAAATTCACATCACGCCGCTTCTCTTCCACAAAAGGCCTGCATCAGTACGTGCCTCTGCTAACCGCAAGAAATCTAAAGAGGCTTTTTGCTTTCACGAAGAAAGGCGAAGTGGAAATCGTGCTCGGCATCCATCTGGCAGTGGGCCATCAGAGACGCGGCACAGACCGCTGCGGCCAGAGCGGCCCCACCTCACCCCTTCCCCAGCAACCACACTCAGTATCCGGCCGCCGTCGCTTCGCACGGTGCCTGTGAGCATCGGTGTCTTATCTCGATTGGTTTTGTGCGTCTGTTAGCAAGACGTGTCTAAGGTAGCAGACAGGCCTAAGAGAGGAGATTTTCGGGTCTGGGGATGCTAAACATTTTTCCACATAAATTAACGGTAATTGCTTCTCTGTTTTACACCATTTCAGCTAATGAAAGGTATGACAGGAACGCTCTGCTCTCGGAGGAGGGAAGGGGCGCGTACAGGTGTTAGTTATTAAATAAACTGGACATGTGTGTTCATTTCACAATTTAAAACTGAGAACAAAAGAAAATGATAAAAATCTGAAGGTGAAACTAACAAACAGAATCAGCAGTATTCTCTATGCACTGCTGAGCACGGATGCAGCAGTTACGGTGACGATCGCATCTGGTGACTTAAACACGGCAAACGATCCTTGTAGCAGGAGTCCTCTCTGCAATGAGCCACGGGCCACTTCCAAGGCGGTTTGCTCTTGTTTTTGAAGAGCATTTTGGAAAGAATCCAAAGCGAGGCCTTGCTTAATTTAATTAAAAATTGTATAATATCTTGTTATTTCATTGCATTAAGCAAGAGCTTTCAAAAACACAAAGGAAAGGTTTACATTTAGGCCCTAGTGCTTCCCCGAAGAAGCAGAAAGCTTTACAAAACATTTAGCAAAATAAAACTATTCTTAATGAAGTGAGGTGTAAAACTGAGAATGGAAAATTGTAATGAGATTATTCAAGGACCATGATTACCTCACGATCATGAGTTTACACAGTTGTATATAACCATGTAAACACTCAAGTTCATTCTTAAAACCCTTTGTAAGCAGTGCATTTATTTCAATCAAGAGAATATCATCCTTTCCTACCTTGAATATAAGAATTTTTATGAAATTATTTTCTCCCTAAATCCAAGCTTAAAGTAGATAATTTTGGCATTATTATAATAGTAAAAAACGGAAGCATCTAAAAGATATAACTGTGTCTGTATGAGTATATACAGTAGATCATACAAATGTTTGCATACATACAGAAGAGTCTGGAAAAATATACATAAATTGCCACTAGGTCGGTTCCATCCGGATAGTGTGGAACAAGTGCAGTCCCACTTACACACTGCAGCAGTTTGATTTTTTTTACAACGGATACGCATTATTTTGTTTTAGATTACTAGCACGCTTTCCTTAAAACTAGCTGTTATCGGTGAATTACAAAGGTAAAATATATTCATGGTAAAGAACAGACGCGCAAAGACAAAAACAAAAATCATCCCTAAGTGCATCAATAGGAGATAACCATGGATCACATAAGAGACCATTCATACCTTTGTAAGGTGTCCCCACAGTTGTGGCATATACATTCTTTTCGTATTTCTTCAAACGGTCTTCTAAATTGTGAATCTAAAAGTAACAAATACTCAAATTGTATCATAAGATTCACACAGAAACCATATGTAAAAAAAAGGGCTTCTGTAGGCACTAGGTTCTTTCATACTTAAGACAGAACACAGGCAAATACGATTAATGCAAATGGTTTCTTAGGTATGGCACCAAAAGCCATATCTACAACAAACAAAAGAGAAACAGATCTACAACATATCTACAACATACCACATAGAGAAACATATCTACAACAACAAAAGGGAAAATATACAAAATGACCTTTATCAAAAGTAAAACTTTTGTGCCTCAAAGGATATTATCAAGAAACTCAAAAGAGAACCCACAAAATGGAGAAAACACTTGCAAATCACATACTCGATGAGGGACTTGTATCTAGCATACAAGTGTGAAGCGTACAACTAAACACGAAACCAAATAACCCAACTAAAAAATGAGCAAAGGACTTGAACAGACATTGTTCCAAATAAGACATGCAAATGGCCAACAAGCAGATAATAAGATGCTCAACATCATCAGTCATTAGGAAAATGCAAATGAAAACCGTAATGAGAAACCACCTCATACCAACTACCATGGCTATATCCAAAAAACTTGTTGGTGAGGATGTGGAAAAACTGGAATCCTTAGAACTTTGTTGGTGTGAACATAAAATGGTGCCACCACGTAAAATAGTTGGGTGGTTCATCAAAAAGGGAAACATATAATTACCACATGATCTAGCAATTCCACTCCTGGGTGTACATACCCCAAAAAACTGGAAATAGGTACTCAAACCAAAACTTGTACATAATGTTCCTGATGGCACTATTCGTAATAGCCAGAAGGTAGAAACACCCCAAACATTCATAAACTGATGAATGGATAAACAAAGTACGGTATATCCATATAATGAAATAGTACTCAGCCATAAAAAAGTATCAAGTACTGATACATGCCACAATGATGAATCTTAGAAACATCATGCTGAGCAAAAGAAGCCACATAAGAAAGCTAGGTTTTGGGGCGCCTGGGTGGCTCGGTCGGTTAAGCGTCCGAGTTTGGCTCAGGTCA
>NC_064810.1:150242843-150259224 GCF_023721935.1 Panthera uncia
CGGTCGGTTAAGCGTCCGAGTTTGGCTCAGGTCATGATCTCGCGGTCCGTGAGTTCGAGCCCCGCGTCGGGCTCTGTGCTGACAGCTTAGAGCCTGGAGCCTGTTTCAGATTCTGTGTCTCCCTCTCTCTCTGCCCCTCCCCTGTTCATGCTCTGTCTCTCTCTGTCTCAAAAATAAATAAATGTTGGGGCGCCTGGGTGGCTCGGTCGGTTAAGCGTCCGAGTTTGGCTCAGGTCATGATCTCGCGGTCTGTGAGTTCGAGCCCCGCGTCGGGCTCTGGGCTGACGGCTCAGAGCCTGGAGCCTGCTTCCGATTCTGTGTCTCCCTCTCTCTCTGCCCCTCCCCCGTTCGTGCTCTGTCTCTCTCTGTCTCAAAAATAAAATAAACGTTAAAAAAAAAATTTTTTTTTAAATAATAAATAAATAAATAAATGTTAAAAAAAATTTAAAAGAAAGAAAGCTAGGTTTTATATGATTATATTTACAAAAGATACTCCTAACAGGCAAATTCACAGACACAGGAGTAGATCAGCGGTTGCCAAAAGGTAACAAGGAATGACTGCTTAATGGGTTAGGAGGTTTTCTGATGGGGTGATGAAGAATTCTGGAACTAGATAATGGTGATTGTTTCACAACACTGTGAATGAACTAAATGTCAACGAACTATGCACTTTGGTTAAGATGGTCAATGTTACGTTATGTGTATTCTGCCACCATAAAAATAACTAATACAAAAATTGCCATGCTAGCAGTTGGAAAATTTGAGGATGCTAAAAGAAGGGAATTTTCAGGCAGCAATCTGGAGAATAGATGAGAAAAGATAAACCACTGGGAAGTAGGAAAAAATTAAGTAGCATTGGGACTTAGCGTCCATAATTTTTTTTAAAAACATTGTGAAAATTTTCTATCCTACTCAGCCACAGACAATATAGTACAATTAATGCCTATATGCCCACCCATTACCTAAGTTCAACGATTATCAAGATCTTTGTATGTATGACTTTTTAAGAAAACTGGGAAATCCCCAGAGATGTAGCCTTCAAACAGCCTGCTGACTTGTGCCATTCTCTCTCCAGAGTTCGGAAAGAAAGACTACTAAAGATGATGCACCACAGACACACGTACACTGGGACTCTTATGCTTGGGCATCCTTTTAGGCACATACACATAATCCTTTTGAAATCTAATAATTGGACAATATATGGACAAAACTTATTCAAGGAAGACAATTTAGCCACTAGGAAAAAGTAGTCAAAATTGATGTCAAATATATTTTTCCCTCTGATAAAAACGAGAAAATTCCTTTTTTAATTTTTTTTAATGTTGATTTATTTTTGAGACAGAGAGAGAGAGAGAGAGAGAGAGCGAGCAGGGGAGGGGCACACAGAGAAAGAGGGAGACACAGAATGCAAAGAGGCTCCAGGCTCTGAGCTGTCAGCACAGAGCCTGATGCGGGGCTTGAACTCACAAACTGTGAGATCATGACCTGAGCCGAAGTCAGATGTTTAACCGACTGGGCCACCCAGGTGCCCCAGAAAATTGCTTTTTTAAAAAACTTAAGTTATTACAAATTAAACAAAAATTCTTATCCAAGATGTTAAGCACTGGAAAGAGTAAGATGCAAATGTTCTTGTTTAAATACATGCGATCGATCACAAATTTAAGAGATATCCTCTAGCACATTCAGAATTGGGAATAAAATTTCCTGTGCAAGACAAAATTGCAAAGCCAACTATTAAATCAGTATGATATCAGGTCTTTTTAAAAAATTAGCTAAATGAGATCCAAGTATATACTAATGTAAATTTTAAGGCCGTCAGTTCAACACAGAAGGCACCAATTAAACCCGTACCTGTTCTCTGAACTCTTGCTCTTTCAACTTTGAATCACTGATGAGAGTAGTCTTCTGTGCTAGTTGAGTCTGAAAGAACAAAAGTCAGATCTGAAGCGCGTATGAATTTCATCACCGCCTGAATATACTACTATATTGCCTCGTAAAATTTTCCTTGCTAAAACAGTTACCTTTATGTTTCAACTTAAAACACAAAATACTCCTGAATACAATACAATACACAATACAATACAATATACTGCCTTCAGTCAAATTCAGTGAAGAACTAGTCTTACCTGTAACTCCATAATTGTTACCTGAAAATGGAAAAGAAAAAAAATGAGTGGATACTACACTAAAATCTGTAGGAAACAATAAAATAGAATAATAGGAAATAACTAGAAAATAAAAACTTAGTCTTTTGGAAGTGATAACATTTGAGATGAGACAACTTTAAATATTTGCTTTCAACCTCATCTATTTTGTTACACAAACTATTGTAGTGTGGATACACACCAACATAAGTAAACACAAAGAGAAAGTACTGGAAATTCACTCACCAAACTCCTAACAATGATTACTACTTGGCAAGGACAGGTGCCCACCAGAGAAGGCTCATTCTGTATACTTACGTATTATCTCTTTTATAACAAGAATATATTCATTTATTATTTCTATGATTCAAAAAAATTAAACATATTAACATCTATTTAAAGCATATCGGCCCCTTAGGGAAACTTCTAAAGGACAATTTCTGGGAATCCACTCGAAGCTATAATCACAAACTATTCTTCATTGAACTCAACACTGATATATAACTCACTGTCTCCCAGAAGCATCAAAGATGCTCAAAAAGGATAAAAACTCATGAAGAATAAAACAAAACATTTTTTAGCGTAGAAATAATAATTAAGGATTTTTTTAATGTTTATGTAATTTTGAGAGAGAGAACAGGGGAGGGGAAGAGAGAGAGAGAGAGAGAGAGAGAGAAAGAGACTGAGGATCTGAAGTGGGTCCGCTCTGTCAGCAGAGTCCGACGCAGGACTCGAACTCAAAAACCGCGAGACCACGACCTGAGCCAAAGTCAGATGCTTAACCAACTGAGCCACCCAGCCGCCCCAATTTCTCTCCCCTTTCTTTTGACACAAGGTAAAGGACTCAGGAGACCTTCTGAATATTAATTTCATGTTTCAATACTGGAAGGCATCCCAGCACAGGTCGAAGTAACACTACATGCAACGATGCTTATTCTGATACTGAGGAAAAGAACACGTAGCGAAGTACATGTACTCTCCTCAGAGAATTAATGTTTAACAGCACCTGGTATATTCAAATCGTGACCAGACGACAAAAACCAAAAACAGGAAAACTAACTTGCAACTATCAAAGAAATACCTGCTGGGTGCTAACTGCTAAGATATGTGCACCAAGTAGCGCAGCACAGCAGAGCCCCTTATAAAGGCTTCTCCTCCCCATATGGAAGAAGTGACCCAGGCAACGGGTTGTCTAGAAAACTGCTCCCTGGTAACCGACATTCTATGATGAATCCTCTACAGCTCCCGACGAGGAGGTCACGAACCTCATGGCCTCAGGCTGGTACCCTGTCCGGCGTCTCGACCTGGGGCCCACACGGCAAACATGGCCCATCTTCATAGCATCGACTATACGGCTGGAACCCTAAAAACGCCCACTTATGTACTGCCAGGGAGCTCTGAATCCAGTCCCGTTTTCCAAAATAATCCCACTACATTTGCCTCTAGTCCATTAACCAAGGAGAAAAACAGAAATTGTTTTTCTTACTCATAAATAACCAAAAACAATTTATGTGACTACAAATAAGGATGTATTATAGAAGAGAATATAAGATCTATATGAATATTTAGCACAGAATATAAAAATTTAAAATTATCATATTTTCAGTGTGCCTGGATGACTCAGCCAGTTGGGCGTCCGACTTCGGCTCAGGTCATGGTCTCATGCTCCTGAGAGTCCCCGCGTCGGACTCTGTGCTGACACCTCAGAGCCTGGAGCCTGCTTCGGATTCTGTGTCTCTGGCTCCCTCTGCCCCTCCCCCACTCACGCTCTGTCTCTCAAAAATAAATAAAAACATTACAAACTTTTTTTTAATCATCCAATTTTCTATGGACGCTTTTTGCCTAAGCCCCTGGGCAATGAGGTTCACTTTCCGCTGTATTCTTTCTTTCTAAGGAAAAGACTAAGAAGCATTGCTGTAACAGAAATGTCCAGGGGTGCCTGGGTGGCTCAGTCGGCTGAGCATCCGACTTCGGCTCAGGTCATAATCTCGCGGTTCGTGAGTTCAAGCCCCACATCGGGCTCCGTGCTGACAGATGGGAGCCTGGATCCTGCTTCGGATTCTGTGTCTCCCTCTCTCTCTGCCCCTTTCCTGCTCACACTCAATCTCTCTCTCTCTCTCTCTCTCTCTCTCTCTCTCTCAAAATAAATAAATAAATATTTTTTTAAAAATTAGAAAAAAAAAAAAGAAAGAAAGAAAGAAAGAAATGTCCAGGCTCAGAATGCCTGGGGGGCTCAGTTGGTTGAGCGTCTGACTGTTTTTGGCTCAGGTCATGATCTCACAGTTCAGGAGATCGAGCCCCGTGTTAGGCTCTGCACTGACAGTGCAGAGATTCTCTCTCTATCTCTCTCTCTCTGCCCCTCTCCCACTCATGTGCACACACACACTCTCTAAATAAATAAATAAACATTAAAAAAAAAAAAAAAGAAATGTCTAGGCTCTGAAGTCTGGCAGATGAGGTTTAAATTCCCAACATAACATTTGTAGTGTGAGCTTGGACACTTTATTTAACCTCTATGAACCTCGGTTTCACTGCCTATAAAACAGAGGCAAAAACCTCTCTCCTCAAGGTTTTGGGTAGGATTAAATGAGGTAGGTATGCAAGTTAGCAGGCAAATCAAATGACAGAAATGACAGTGTCTTTAAGAAACAGCAGCAAAGACCAGTTGCCCTCACTTTGTCATTGCTAGGATTCTCCTCCTGATGCAGCCTTTGCTGGTATTTATTCTGTAGCTCCTCGAGTTGAGTCTGGAGGTCCATTACTTTAGCAGTCATTTCTTCTTCACGAGCCTTTAGGATAAAGACAAACAAACAAGTGTGAATTAACATATCAAAAAGAACATCGCAGAGAGGCAATGCAGTGTATGGAAAACCACCTCTGAAGGAGAAACAAATACCTAACCAGTTTGGAGGCACAAACCGCTGTTTCTATGGTCGGTCATGACTATGCTCTACACACCTTCTTTCATGTCCCACTTTAAGCACCACGCTCGCCATTCCTATGGTATCACTGTTCCCTCTCGCTCCCCCTGTCCCCACCCCATAAAGCCCACTGAGCAGTGTCTTTCCCCTGAAGCGACAACCAGCAGGTGTTCGCCAGGTGGTGACAGAACTCGGACACAGAGCCTGTGTGTCAGGACTCGGCCCTTTTCCACGTTAGGATTTGACTTCCAGAAAATACCCGTTCATATAAACGAGTAGAGGGGCGCCTCAGTGGCACAGTCGGTTAAGCGTCCAACTCTTGCTCTTGGCTCAGGTCACGATCTCATGGTTTTGGAGTTGGAGTCGCGAGCTGGGCTCTGTGCTGACAGTGTGGAGCCTGCTTGGGATTTTCTCACTCTCTCTGCCCTGCCCTTCCCCTGCTCATGCTGTCTCCCTTTCTCTCTCTCTCTCAAAATAAATAAATAAACTTAATTATGATGCCATGGAGCCTGCTTCAGATTCTGTCTCTCCTCCTCTCTGCCCTCCACTTGTGCTTGCTCTCTCTCTCTCAAATAAATAAACTTAAAAAAAATTATAAACTAGTACTTTTAGGCACAGCAGTGCTCAACCAGCTAGTAACGTACTGATCACAAGAAGTTGCGGAGGCCTTCCCCAACCCTTTGGAAAAGCCGTGAAAATCAAGAAATGATTCTTTGTCCTGGTTCAGTACACCTGCACATCTGTACATGTGCCTCCCAACAACACCAGTGGTTCTCTGGGCTAAAATGTTCAACTAAAGTCTATGTAAAAAAAGAAAAAAAAAAAAAAAAAATATATATATATATATATATATATGTTATTGTCCAGTGTATTAGTAGCCATGTAATGTCTCCATTTGCCCCAAACTTAACAAAAAACAAAAACAAAAACAAACAAACAACAACAACAAAAAACAAAGCTGAAAAAGTATATGTGACTTATTGGTCCAAAAATCCTACTTAGAAAATGTGGTATTCAAATCATTCTCTCTTCTGCTTTGATTACCTTGTAAAGGCTATTGCCCATTCTAGATTTCTTCATTTGTCTTGATAACTGCCCTGACTTATCATACAGAGCAGTCCAGACCTCTTCTTGATCTTATAAATCTTGCAATAACCTTTGTGCTGAAAGAACATTTGGAATTGGAATATTGATCAGATTTGAGTAATGAAGACAGGACAAGTGTTTGCTGAGTAAGAAGCTAAACAGGAAAAGCAGCAACCAACGGGTATCTGATGTAACAGATGCTGACTGGACAGGACCATCATCCCCAAAAACAAACAAAAAGAAACAGGCCCCTGGCACAAAATAAGGCAACGAACCACGGGGACACTTGGAAAATTTACTTTTAAATGCCACTTGTCACGAAACAGACCAACCGAGAAAGACTGAACCCCTTCCGGCAACATAAGCAGGGCCAATCTGGTAACAGCCTCCTCAGACGTCTCCCCACTGAGGCTCGCTTGAACCTAGCCTCCACCCCTAAAACACCAGCAACCACAAACTCTTGTCAATGTTATTGCCCACGGTCTCGGTTTACTGTTTTTATTCTACCACGGCATATCCTGTGTGGACGTCTATGTCAATGTGGTTTAGGCACCTTTGAAAGGATCACCTCTACAGCTACTTATTCAGTTGGGCTCAGGTTTTAATACGACAATCAGCGGTGTCTGACACTTCCTGTGACAGTTGTGGGACACCAATCTACAGTAAACCCTCTAAGAATTAGGAAAAGAATCCCTTCTGTACTATTTTGTACTTTAAGAAACAATTTTGTAACTTCCTTTATAAAAGTACCCTAGTCTCTTGGAGGAGGGAAAAAAAGGACTGTTTACTTCAAAGTAAAAACAATAAAGAAAACTCATTAAATTCAATGTTAATGTGCACCATGGAAATCATGTTTGAAAGTCTGGTTATTACACCAAAGCCAAATCACTAAAATGCAGCCCATGTCAAAAGGAAACTTCCTCCCAGTGGGATTGCTTGGAGTTGGAACCCGGCTATTACTTAAGCTCACTTATGTGAGTTCTCCGTTCTTCCTTGAAGATGTCACCAGTCCCTCTTCCCAAACGAGTTCCTGCCTGCCGTGCCACGTGCCTCCTCTTTCGAATTCACCAAGTATCTGGTCTGTGCCAAGTACAGTGCTAGGTCCTCAAGACTAGAGATGATAAACAAAACCCCTCCCCACCAAATGCTTGTAATCTAGGAGAAAGGACAGATACATTAATATTTTCCTACACACATTATGTATGTATGAAAAAAGTTACATGTTATAAGTGAAGTGATGAATATAGGTGAGTACCAAAAGAACACAGATGCAATTAATTCTATTTAAGGCGTTCAAAAAAAACTGTAAGGGAAAACGGTATGATGCAAAAAAAAAAAAAAATTCAAAAAGCAAACTTTTGGTAGAAAAGGGAAAAAATAACGTATTTCATTTTTGTTTCTGTTTACATAAGAAAACACTGGAATACTATTACAGAAACTAATCATTGACTCCTGGTTCAACATGGCGACATAGGAAGGTCCTGAACTCACCTCCTCCCACAGACACACTGTGTCTCCAACTACATATGAAACAATTTCCTCTTCAAAAAAACAAAACAAGAAACAAAAGCCTGGCTGAGTGATGACCACACATCAGGCAAAGAGGGGAAAAAAACACACTGAAGAGGGCAGGAGAGGCTAAGATACAACCTTGCTAAACCCCAACCCCAGTGTTACAACCAACAACTGGGAGGAAACTCAAAACCCAGAACTTCTCCCTGAGGACTGAAGGGTTTGAAACCCACACTGGGCATCCCAACTTTTAAGACATATACTTCAGAGACAAGCCCCCAATACATCTAACTTTGAAAACCAACAGGGCTCACATCCTGAGACCCACAAACTGTAGTGATCTGAGTAACCATTCTTAAAGGGCTCACCAAGGTGCCTGGACTCACCCACCCGGGGCCCAGCTCACAGGTAGCCAACTGCACCCAGACTTCAAGTGAAGGGGACGCACTTGCTTACATTAAAGCGTCTGCCTGAAAGGGCAGACATCTGATTTAACACACACATCTAGGAGGCCACAGAACGCTCTCCAGGGACACAGACTGGCGGGTGCTATTTTTGCATGCTCCCTTTGACACGTTCCAGAGCACCAGTTTCTCCCAGAAGGCAGCTTTTACGTGCATCTGGTGCCTGGATTTTTGCAGCTGCCAAGGTAGGGGACACCTCCTGATCACATTGCTCTGGAGGTCAGGGGAGCTTGTGTGCCTAGTCTCATGAGACTGTCATAATCAATGTCACCCAGAAAGGAACCCCATCTGGGGTCCCAATTTTTACAGCTGCTGCCAGGGAACACTGCTACATTTCCTGGCTCTAGTGGACATTGGTCATGGATCCTGCATAAATGTACAGGAAAAAGGTCTTAGACAGCTACCACCCCAAGGGCAAAGCAGGAGGCAACAGACGCAGGAGTTCAGTTTCTGTGAAGGAGGCCTATTGGCTAATCACCATGACGGTGGCCTAAGGAGAAGGCTTCTGCTGAAACAAGCACGTGAGGGCAGAATGTCATCTTTTCCTTGGGCCATCTGCGAGCGTACCCTCTGCCATCCTCCAGAGCACCCGTCTCCTGGATGAGACGCGTCTGGTCCCGTTTTTTGCCACACTGGCCACAGGACACCCCTGGATCACCAGGCCCTGGTGGCTGGGGCGGCTTGCGTTTCTGGACCCCATGGGACTATGGCAACTGGAGAGCCGGTTCTTCGCAGACTGCCACCCCCGGGGCGCTGCGCAGAGAGCGGACTGAAATACACCCTGAAATCTTACTGTGAAGGAGGCCTCTTTGCTTGTCCCGGAACCTTGGCCCGAAGGGCAGGCTTCAGGTTTGGCTCACATTTTGTGGCCAGTGGAGC
Organism: Panthera uncia; assembly: GCF_023721935.1. Taxonomy (NCBI): domain Eukaryota; kingdom Metazoa; phylum Chordata; class Mammalia; order Carnivora; family Felidae; genus Panthera; species Panthera uncia. The sequence goes on from NC_064810.1 coordinate 150,251,850, forward strand.
TGCTCTCAAGGAACACAGGCTGTGCATGTCATTAGGGGGCTCTCCCTGCCTCTGCCGTGCTCCAGCTTACCAGTATCACCCAGAAAAGAGCTTATAGATTCATTTGGAGCCCTGAGTTTTGGGACTGCCACCCAGGGTACCTACCCAGATTGCCTACCTCTGGTGGCCAGCAGGACTCACACTTGCTTACAGTCCCACAGGACTGTGTACATTTGCCTACGGTTAAAAGCTGATACCTGAGGGTCGGGCTTCCAGTCAGCATGAATCTAGGCGCTGAGATCCTCCCTTCTGAAATACTGACAGGTGGCCGCACTTCCTCAACTACTGGGAACCATTAAAAAATAGAACAGGCTGCTCAGACAAGCACAAAGGATTAAGAGAAAACCAACAACTCAGGCAGGGCTGAATATTAAGATTCATCTCCTACATGAGGCCATTCCTTCAAGACTGAGAGAGGTGGTTGTTTCACCTACTGTATAATCACTTATAAAGCTAGTTTACAGTTAGAAGACAAAAACAGTAAAAATAATTATGGTTATAATAATGAATAAAGATAAAAAGAAGACGCAGAATGAGGGGCACCCGGATGGCTCAGTTGGTTAAGCGTCTGACTTCAGCTCAGGTCATGATCTCATGGTTTGTGAGTTCAAGTCACACATGGGGCTTGCTGCTGTCAGTGCAGAGCCTGCTTCAGATCCCCTGTCTCTCTCTCTCTCTCTGCCCCTCCCCTGCTTGTGCTCTCTCTCTCTCTCAAAAGTAAATAAACATTATTTAAAAAATGTAGAATGTAACATCGAAAACAAAAATGTCATGGAGTGATTATAACGCTGGGCTTTACAACAGAATCAAGCTTATGTTATCGACTTAAAATACTGTTATAAGTTGTTTTATGTAAGTCTCATGGTAATCACGAAGCAAAAACTATAATAAATACACAAAAGAGAAATATAAACATACAGCCAAAGAAAGTCATCAAACCATAAAGAAAGAGAACAGGAAAATCAGCATGGAACAGAGAGGAACTACAAAAACAGCCAGAAAACAATGAACAAAATGGCAAAAAGCATATACTTACCAAGAATTACTTTAAATGTAAATGGACTAAATTTTCCAATCAGAAGACTCAGGATGCCTAAATACATTAAAAACAAGACCCATCCGGGGCATCTGGGTGGCTCAGTCGGTTAAGTGACCAACTTCAGCTCAGGTCATGATCTCACGGTTTGTGAGTTCGAGCCCCACAACAGGCTCTGTGCTGACAGCTCAGAGTCTGGAGCCTGCTTCGGATTCTGTGTCTCCCTCTCTCTCTCTGGCCCTCCCCTGCTCATGCTCTCTCTCAAAAATAAATAAACATTAAAAAAAATTTTTTTAAACAAGACCCATCTATATGCTGCCTGCAAGAGACTCGCTCTATTTTTTTTAGTTAATTTGTTTTTGAGAGAGAGAGACCAAGTGGGATGGGGGAAGAGAGAGAGAGAGAGAGAGAGAGAGAGGGAGAATCTCAAGCAGACTCTGCACTGTCAGCACAGAGCCCAAGGCGGGGCTTGAACCCACTAACTATGAGATCGTGACCTGAGCTGAAATCCAGTCAGACGCTTAACCAATTGAGCTACCCAGGCACCCCTAGAGATTCACTTTAGATGTAAGGATACACACACCAAAAGTAAAAGGATGAGAAAAGGTATTCCATGCAAATGTAAACAACAACAACAAAAAGCCAGGGAGAATATCAGACAAAATAAGACTTTAAAACAAAGACTGTAAAATCAGAGACAAAGAAGGATATCACATAGTGAGTGATAAAGGGGTCAGCTCAACAAAAAAGACAAAACTTTTACAAATATTTATGCACCCAACATATGCACATCTAAATATATAAAGCAAATGCTAACAGACCTAAAGGGAGTAATAGACAGTAATACAATAATAGTGGGGGGCTGTAAACCCCACTTACATCAATGGATAGATCATCCAGGCATACATAATCAATAAGGAAATAATGGCCTTAAGTGACATATTACACCAAATGAACTTAACAGAAATATACAGAATACTCCATCCAAAAGCAAGAGAATACACATTCTTCTCAAGTGCACATGGAACATTTTCCAAGATAGGTCATATGTTAGGCCATAAAACAAGTCTTAATAAAGTTAGAGGATTGAACTCTATCAAGCATCTTTTCCAACCACAACAGTATGAAACTAGAAATTAATTACACAAAGAAAACTAGAAGGCATAGCCCAGGGAATATAGTCCATAATACTGAAATAGCATTGTATGTTGATAGATGGTAGTTATGGTGAGTGTAGCATAACATATTGAGAAGCTGAATCTCTATGTTGTACACCTGAAACTAACGTAACATTATGTGTCAACTGTACCCAAATAAAATTTTTTTAAAAAACACACACAAAGAAAACTGGAAAATTCACAAATATGTAGAGAATAACTACATGCTACTAAACAACCAATGGCTCAAAGTAGAAATCAAAAGAAAAAAAATCTTGAGACAAAAATGGAAATAGAACACACTAAAATTTATAGGATGGCAGCAAAAGCAGTTCTGAGGGAAGTCCATAGTGATAAATACCTACTTCAAGACGCATGAAAATTCTCAAATAAACAACCTAACTTTACATACACCTCAAGGAACTAGAAAAAGACTGAATGAAGCCCAAAGTTAGCAGAAGAAAGGAAATAACACATTGGAGCAGAAATAAATGATCTAAAGACTAAAAACACAATAGAAAATTGATCAATGAAACTAAGAGCTGGTTTCTCTAAAAAGATATACAAAATTGGCAAAACTTTATCTAGACTCTCCAGGAAAAAAAAAAGAAAGAAAAATCAAATAAATGAAATCAGAAATCAAAGAGAAGTTACAACTGATATCACAGAAATACAAGAATCGTAAGACACTACAATGAAAAATTCCAAGTTAACAAATTGGACAGCCTAGCAGAAACGGATAAATTCCTAGAAACATATAACCTACCAACACTAAGTCATGATGAAGTAGAAAAATCTGAACAGACCAATTACTGGTAATGAGATTGAACCAGTCATCAAAAACCTCCCAATAAACAAAAGTCCAGGACCAGAAGACTTCACAGGTGAATTGTACTGAACATCCAAAAAAGAATTAATACTAATTATTATTTCTTAAACCTCTTCCAGAAAAACAGAAGAAGGAACTTTTCCAAACTCATTTTAAGAGGCCAGCATTACCCTGATACCAAAGCCAGACAAAGACACCATACACTTACACAAAAATTATAGGCCAGTACCCTAATGAGCATAAATGGAAAAATCCTCAACAAAATATTATTAGCAAACCAAATTCAACAATACATTTAAAGGATCATATACCACGATCAAGTGGGATTTATTCCAGGGATGCAAGGATGCCTCAACATCTGCAAATCAATCAGTGTGATACACATGAACAAAATGAAGGATATAAATCATATGGTTATCTCAAGAGATGACAAAAAAGCATTCGACAAAATTCAACATCCATTTGTAATACAAACTCTCAACAAAGTGAGTACAGAAGGAACGTACCTCAACATAATAAAGGCCAAACATGACAAGTCCATAGCTAACATCATACTTAATGGTGAAATGCCGAAAGCTTTTCCTCTAAGATCAGGAACAAGACAAGGATGCCCACTCTCATTACTTTTATCCAACACAGTATTGAAAGTCCTAGCCAGGGAAATTAGGCAAGAAAAACAAGTAAAAGGCACCCAAACTGGAAAGGAGGAAAGGAAGACATAAAACTGTCACCATTTGCAGGTTACCTATTACACACAGAAAATCCTAAAGACCCCACCAAAAACCTGTTAGAACCAAAAAATGAATTAGGTTGTGGGGCAGAAAATCAATACACGAAAATCTGTTGCATTTCTAGATACTGATAAATAAACTACCAGAAAGAACATTAATAACACAATCCCACTTACAATTGCATCAAAAAGAATAAAACATGTAGGCACAAATCTAACCAAGGAAGTAGAAGACCTGTGCTCTGAAAACTAAGAGACACTGACGAAAGACACTGAAACATACATAAACAAAGGTAAAGAAATTCTGTGCTTAAGGACTGGAAGAATTAATATTGTTAAATGTCCATACTACTCAAAGCAATCTACAAATTCAAGGTTATCTCTATTAAAATCCCAATGGCATTTTTCACAGAACTAGAACAAATAAATTTAAAATCTGTACGGAACCATAAAAGACCCCAAATAGCCAAAGCAATTGTGGGAAAGAAGAACGAAGCAGGCAACACCTTGTCCCCTCATTTCAAACTATATTGTAAAGCTATAGTAATTAAGACAGTATAGTACTGGCATAAAAACAGACACGGAGCTCAACGGACGAGGACAGAGCCAAGAAATAAACCTATGCATAGACGGTCAATTAATTTACAACAAAGGAGCCAAAAACACACAACAGAGGAAAGGCTAGTCTCTTCAATAAGTTGGGTCAGGCAAACTGGACAGCCACGTGCAAAAGACTGAAACTGGACTGCCATCTTATACCATACAAAAAATTAACTCAAAATGGATTAAAAACTTGAATGTAAGACTTAAAAACATAAAACTCCTAGAAGAGAACATAGGCAGTAAGCTCCTTGACACAGGTCTTGGTGACAATTTTTGAATCTGACACCAAAAGCAAAACAACAATCACCAAAGTAAACAAGTGGCACATACATCGAACTAAAAGAATTCTGGACAGCAAAGGAAACCGTCAAGAAAATGGAAAGGCAACCTACTAAATGAGAGAAAATATTTGATCTGATATGTCGATAAGGGCTAATATCTGATAAGGGGCTACTATACAAAATATATAAGGAATTCATATAACTCAACAGCAAAAAGAAAAAAAAATCCAATTAAAAAATGGGCAGAATACTCATTTTTTCCCAAAGATACGCAGATGGCCAATAGGCCCATGAGAAGATGCTTTCCATCATTAATCATCAGAAAAATGCACATCAAAACCAAAATGAAATATCCACTAACAGATGTTAGAATGACTATTATCTTAAAAACAAAAACACTAGAAATAACAAATGTTGATGAGGATGTGGAGAAGAGGGAACCCATGTGCACTGCTGGTAGGAATGTAAACTGGTGCAGCCACTATAGAAAATAATGTGGAGGCTCCTTGAAACATTAAAAATAGAACCACCATACAATCCAGCAATTCCACTTCTGGGTATTTATCCAAAGAAAGCAAAAACATAAGCTCAAAAAGATGTAAGTACCCCCATGTTCACTGCAGCATTATTTACAATAGCCAAGATATGGAAATAACGTAAGTGTCCATACAAAACTGAATGGATAAAGAAACTGTAATACACAAACACACACACACACGAATATCATTCAGCCATAAAAAAGAATGAAAACTTGCTATTTGTGACAACATGGATGGACTTGAGAACATTATGCCAAGTGAAAGAAGTCAGAGAAAGACAAATACCATAATGATCTTGCTCGTATGTGAAATCTAAAAATAAATAAGTAAAAATTTAAAACCAAACTCGTAGATACAGAGAACAGATTGGTGGCTGCCAGAGGATGGGGGGGGCGGGGAGGGAGGAGGGTGGTGGTGATGACTGGGAAAAACGGATGAACTGTTTTTGTTTGGGTTTTTTTACTTAACTAAATTTAAAAAAGAAAAGAAAAGAACAGTGAGGTGTCTGGGTGGCTCAGTCAGTTAAGCATCCCACTCGTATTCAGTTCAGGTCATGATCTCACGGTTCGTGGGTTCCAGCCCCACGTCGGTCTCTGCACTGTTAGCGTAGAGCCCGCTTGGGATTCTCTCTCTCTGCCCTTCCTCCAGTTGCTCGCTCTCCCTCTCAAAAATAAATTTAAAAAATAAACTTAAAAAAATAAAGAAAAGAATGGTTACCTGTGGAGAGAGAAGGGGGCCAGATATATATAGAATACAGAGAACAGGCATACGCTTTCATTATAGACCATTTTCTCACTATACTTTTTTATGTTATTTGATCTTTAAACTGTGTGCAAAGATTGACTCAGATTTTTTTTTCTAAGTAAAAGTTAAATTTAAAGCTTATTTTTTTAAAGCCAAAATTTGACAGATGGCAACAGCTGCACTAATCCGCAAAGCTTGAGAAAGTGGTCTTCAGGCACACAGAAAAGCATGCCCAAAGGTAAAATGTGGAGAAGAACAAGCCTACGTTGAGCTCGTCTATGACACAGACAGAACCGGAGGAGGTATCACTGGGACAACGGGAAGCCATCGGAGGTACTTAGGAGGAGAAGTGGTATGATCACATCTTCATTCCAAAATAGAAAAGAACTCTGACAAGAAGAGATGAGTAGCTTAGAAAAAAGACCAGCAGCAAAGACACCAGTTGGGAAGTTAACCCAAAAGACCAGACCACATGAAAGATGGCGGCCAGACTGTGGCAAGAGCAGCGGGGTTAGAAACATGCAGTGCAGCTCAGTGGGAAGCCATGTCCTGAGAGTCGTACAGGTCAGGTACTGCGCTGCTAGTGCACATTTAAAGGGAGACACAGGATTTCTCTGCCTAGTAACTCAGGGAACGTAAGTCGATCACACGCCCTAAAACGTGTGGTGATGCACATGTGTGAGGGGCTGAGAAGGACAGAGGTGTGAATCAAGGATGACAAAAGTTCCCAGCATCTTCAAACGCAGCAAAGAATAGTAAGAATGTCACCTAAGACAGCAAAGTCGGGAAAACGAAAATGTCTCTGTGCTCCACTTTGCTATCGACAAGTCACAAAACTGTTTTGATGGATGACAAAAATACAGCATTCTACAAGGTCATCACTCGGACACAGCAGCAATCTGATTAATAGTTTTTCAGAGGGTGAAAACACACCACTATGTAAGATACACAAATCCCAGGTAAAATTCTGGAAATTTTAAAATGGGAGAACGGTAGAGACTATGACTCAGAATTAAAGGAATATGGTATTTGGTAAGAATTGCCAGGATCTCTCTTAGTAGTATCTGTAACTTTTGAAAAGAAATTCTTCGAGACAGAGTGTGTACTAGGAGTGTTCGGATGGGGACCGCCTATTTATCGCAAAGTCAGCCGTGGACCCGGCAGGCAGCTGGAAAGTCTGAGGCCACGCTGCAGAATGCGGTAGCCACAAGCCGCCCACTGTGGCCACGAGCACTGGAAATGCAGCCCATCCAAACTGATACGGGCTGGAATATGTTTTTCTATTTGCAGCCCGCATCAGTTTGGATGGGCTGCATTTCCAGTGCTCATGGCCACAGTTCTGGGGTAGCTTATATATGATAAATCAACGTGGCCTCAGACTTTCCAATATACAGTCTGGTTCACCTCATAATTGACA
>NC_064810.1:150259624-150351442 GCF_023721935.1 Panthera uncia
AAATATAAAGTATAAATGTCTTCATAATTGACCACATATTGAAATAATAATATTTTGGATATAATGGGGTTAACATTTTACTATTAAAATTAAATTCACCTAGGAGCGCCTGGGTGGCTCAGGTGGTTAAGTGTCCAACTTCGGCTCAGGTCAAGATCTCGTGGTTTGTGAGCTCGAGCCCCGCATCAGGCTCTGTGCTGACAGCTCAGAGCCTGGAGCGTGCTTCGGATTCTGTGTCTCCCTCTCTCTCTCTCTCTGCCCCTCTCCCGCGCCCACTTTATGTCTCTCTCAAAAATAAACAGTAAAAAAAAAATTTTTTTTTAATTAAATTCACCTAATAAGTCAGAAGAAAGACAAATACTGTATGATTTCACTCATCTGTGGAATTAAAGGAACAAAACAAATGAGCAAAGGGGGAAAAAGAGAGAGAGAGAGACAAACCAAGAAACAGACTCTTAACTACAGAGAACTGATGGTCCCCAGAGGGGAGGGAGTGGCGAATGGGGGAAATAGGTGATGGGGGTTAAGGAGGGCACTTGTGATGAGCACAGGGTGTTGTATGGATGTGATGAATCACTACGTTGTACACCTGAAACTAATATTACACTGTATGTTGACTCACTGGAATTAAAATAAAAACTTAAAAAAAAATTAAGCTCACCTGTTTCTTTTTCCTAATGTGGATTCTAGAAAATGTTCAAACACATGTATGGCTCACATTTGTGGCCTGCGTTGTATTTCTAATGGACAGTGCCAGTGTGAGGCCCAGGAAGGGGTTCTGGAGAAGAGTCCAACTCCTTCGCTCACCCTCCACTTCCTGCCTCCAAGCCTCCAAGCCTCCAAACCTGGAGGGCCACTGTTTTAATTTCCCTAATAAACAGCAGATTTTCAAGGAGGGACTTACTGTTACCTGCCTCCTGGTTCCTCACCCCTCTAGCTACAGAGGTCTGTCGTGACCCTAGAAAGTCTTTCGTCTGCTACCCCATACATCCAGAGACAGAGAAGTGGTTCACAAGAGGGAACATTCTAGCTATGACACCGTTCGTCCCCTGCAAATGAAGCTCACTGACTTACTTATCCATGATAAACAACTACTGCCCTCCCCCAAATTCCTTTCTTAGAGAGAAGTCTTCACAAATACATGAAGCTAATGAAGGGTCAGTGCTCTCCCACTCATTCTGAAGCTTTAGGGAAATCATTTAACCGTGCTGAACTTGCTTTCCCTTCTGCAAAAAAAAAAAAAAAAAAAAGAAGAAAAAGAAAACGAAAACGAAAAGAAAAAAAAGAAACTAAACTAGCTGTAATGTATCTTCCAATTCCAACATTCTCTAAGCATTCAAGAAACAATAGTGTTTTTTAAAGCTTTTCACATTTATACTCTATGGAAGTGTAAGAAAACGTGAAATTATTCAAACCTTTTCATCGTGAGATCTAAAGTTCAAAAATTACACAAAGGTGGCATTTCTATGCGTGTGCCTTTCCTGGAATTTCAGCCTTTCCAATTGCATTTAAAATAATTATTATTACACTCTGTTCCTGGCTCAGACTTCCCTTGCTGCCATAGTCAGCTGAGGCATGATTCTCTGATTTATGGATTCTTAAACACCAAACGGTTCCTGGCATATAGTGAAATAAGGCTTGGAGTAACTAAGGAATCTACATCCCAACAGAGCATGATTTACATTGTGTTACACTTGAAAAATTTCTGGAGTCCAAAATACTCACTGGCATTCACGGCTTATTTTGACACACAAAAATGGCCATGCCAATCCACCACAGGCAGAGTAAGTACACTCCACCAACCTTCCACTAAATATAAAAGATTTAGCTGATGCGTTCCATTCTTCCCCCATCTTTGTTCTCCCTTGAGAGCAATAAAAACCATGCAAATTGGTTTGGGATGGCCCTCCTGGGAAGATCCCAGCTGGGTGGCCACGCTCATGCACACACTAACTGTCCCATTCCCGAGACTCGGCCCAAGCACAAGCTCTCGATTCTTAGCCTGCTTCTCTTACAACTCAGTCTGACTCCGAGAGAAAGAGGAGAAGAGAGCCCATCTCCCCCGTGGTAACTCACTGTTGCTTCCACACCTGCCAAGTGGACTGAGCTGCCGGGTTAGCAGAATCTGATCAGGGCACTACGATCCCGGCAGAAATCAGTCAGACTCCTTATAAATCTGCATAGAGTGCCAATATCAAATTTGGGTCATACTGAGCCTCGACACCAGACAAACAGGACATCTGACAGCCCAATCTTTAGCGCCCCCATGAAATCTATTATAGCTGAATTTCAAAAAAGAGAAAGAAAATCAAGTACATCAAGGATTTCTTCATATCTTTTGGCTGTTCTTTGTAAATCATCTTCCTTCTCTGCAATTTTTTTATATAACTGATTTGTCTCTTCTTGATGACTTTCCAAAAGTTCGGCTTCCACTTCCTGGGCTTTATCTAAGATACAAAAAATGGGCACACAAACAAGAAAACACATTAAGGAAGAATTAATATCTATCTCCCAATTTCAGTTCCCAATCAAATTTGCTAAAAACCAGTTGGTCACGCGTCCCCTCTCCCAGAGCAGAAACGTCTTTAGGAGGCAACTAAGTAGCTAATGTTTCAGGTCCTTTCACCGGCTCCTCCTCTCCTAAAGGCCAGCCGCTGCCAGGCGGCTCACGTTCCCGTTAAAGAACTTTCTTGGGTAGGAATCACTTTTTTTCTCCAGTTTAATTACTTCAGGCACTTAGCACAGTGTGAAAACAGTAAGTTTAAATTATAAATCGTCTCTGCTGATTCCGACTTGTTCTTTACGGACTCTAAAATAGGACTTACCAATGGTTTCTTTTATGGTCATTTCCAGCTCCTGTTCCTTTTGGGCCAGCTGCGTGTGGAACTCCCTCATCAGCTGTTTTAGCGTAGAACTGTGCTTCAACTCGAGATCTTCCTGCTCCTGTCTGCGTAACAAAAATATAAAGAGCTAACAGCTGTCAAACACAAAACAAGCTGTAAAGAGTCACCTAATCTTCAGGATGGTGCACATAACAAGATCTCACTAGTATAAAAACAGGTTTAAGGGCGCACATGCATGTGTGTATGTGTGTGTGTGTGTGTGTGTGCGCATGCATGCACGTCCAGAAACAGAAAACTCCTGGGAGGATACGTAAACCAGGATTATCTCTAGACAATGTCCTGGGGATTTAAGAATTTTTCTTTTCCACTTAAAACTTTCATCACACACTGGGGCGCCTGGGTGGCTTAGGCGGGTAAGGGTAAGCGTCCGACTTCGGCTCAGGTCATGATCTCGCGGTTGACGGGTTCGAGCCCCGCCTCGGGCTCTGTGCTGACAGCTCAGAGCCTGGAGCCTGCCTCGGATTCCGTGTCTCCCTCTCTCTCTTCCCCTCCCCGGCTCGCGCTCTCTCTTTCTCAAAAATAAATAAACATTAAAAATATTAAAAACAAAATTTTCGTCATACACATCTATGTTATATAACAATGCGAATACTAAAAATAAAATGAGAAGAGTATTCACTGGGATATATACCTAATAAGCATAATCTTCCAGGCAAAAAATGGTTTTCCCCCTTTAAACGGACATGAAATAACACCGCCTCTTGCCTTAAATTGTTTTTATTTCTCCTCAGCATTCAACTTACTCGATTTATGTTTCATAGTTTGCGTTGGTGAAATTTAAGTGTATTTGGCACGATAAAAGGGAGTGAGTTAAGGAGGACTGTCTTATAAACATTCATGCTGAAAAACTCACTTGATTTTCTCTTCCATTTCTTGTTCATATTCTCTCTTCACGATATCCAATTCTTGCTGATGCTCCTTCCGCAACGTTCGAAGATCTTTCTGCAACCTGACGATCTCCTTGCCCAGCTTCTCCTTCTCCTGCTCTGCCCCTGCTAACTGAAATTCCAGGTCATCGTGCTGGGCCTCCATGTCAGCAGGCGACGTGGGTTGCACGACGCACGACTTGGACTTTTCTGCAGCACGTCCTCCCAAAGCTTCTGTGGGTTTAGCTTCTCCCTCCATCTGCTGTTGTAAAGCCTGCAATTTTTCAAGTTTGGAGGTCAAGTCTTCCATTTCCAGTCTATGCCCCTCCCTCTCTCTTGCTAAGCAGGAATCCAGCTCTGTTATCTTTTGCTCCAAGATCTGACAGGTCAGTTCCTTCTCCTGGAGAACCTTCTGGACGTCATCAACCACGTTTTCCCAGTGTTGCTTCGCCCCTATGTTATTTTTCCCCCCGTCTTCCTCCACGTGCTGGGATGCTATCAAGGAACATCTCTTGCTTTTCTCTTCAAGTTCTTCTTGAAGACGACTTATCACAACCTGATCCTCACGCTGCTTGGCATCGGCGTGTTCTAGCTTGATTAGGAGCTCCCGGTAGCTGCGCTGCATTTCAGAAGGAGAAGAAACCGTCTCTTCTTTTTCCTGCTCTGGCCTCTGCAACAGCTCTTCTCTTTCCATTAGACTTCTTTGTAAAGCGCTGATTTTCTCTTCACGTCCCTCCTGCAGACAGCCTTGGAGATCTGCTTCTTCGTGCTCTGTCCGGGCTGCCGCGGTTTTTGCTGACCTGGGTACAACCGGTGCTTCTGACCGTGGTGAACCTTCCACCGATTTAAGTTTTGCTTCCAAGGCCTGAATTTCTCGCTCTCTCTCCTGAAGCTTTGCGTTTAGCTCCCCCAGATGGCCTTCTGCATCTTTTTTATATTGCTGCTCTTTCTCCTCCATTTGAGACAACAACTGCTTCTTGATGGCAGCAATTTTTTGCTCGGCTTTTTTCTTCAGTTCTGCCAGTTTCGCGGCACCCTCCAGCTCAAGCCTGTCTTCCAGGGCCCTCAGCTCCTCTTCTCGGCCCTTGACGCTTGCATTTGCGTGTTCCAATTCTTTCTCCTTGGTTTCAAGTGCGGATGTCATAGAAGACACTTGCCTTTCGAGCCGCAAGACTTTTTCTTCAGCTTCTTGAACCCTGCTGTCCTTTTCTTCTCCTAACTCTTGAATGTGCTGAAGCTCACGAAGCATCTCTTCCCGTTCGGCGTCCTTTTGCCGATTGTGTTTGCTAAGAGCTTCATTCAAGGACTCGGTTTCAGCTGTCTTCCGAGCCAGATGCTCCTCCAACTCCACAACTCTCGCCTTCTGGGTTTCTAACTCGCTCTCTAAATCACGCTCCTCTTGCTGCAGCTTGCTCTTACCTTCCATTTCGCCCTTTAAACATCCAAACCTTCCATTCTGCTGATCAAGGTCCGCCGTCGGTAAGTTTACCTGCTCAGCCGTGTCGCTGGCTTCCTTCGCTTTTGACTCAAGCTGCATCTGCAGTTCTTTGATAGTATTTTGATACTGTATGAATTTTGACTGTGCTCTCTTCTTCCACTCGGACAGCTTGCCGGACAAGTGATCCACCTGTGCGAGAGCAGAGGTCTTCTCCTTACTCAGAGTTTCAGCGTTCAAGGATAAGTTTTGCACCTGGTCCAGCAAGTCACGCTGCTGTTCATCGTATTGCTTCCTCAGTGACGCCACGGCCGCTTCTTTTTCCGTTGCGCTGACGCTGTTCTGAAGCTGAGTGTTCAGATCAATCAGCTGTTTGCTAAGACTGCCGATCTCAGATTTCTTTTCCCTGAGCTCTTCTCTCATCAGGGTGACAGCATTGATGTTTTCAGATAACTCTTTCTTCAACTGCGTGATACAAGACTCCTTTTCAGAGGCAGCCTGCTGCTGACTGCCTCCTTCCTTCTGCAAGGCTTCTTTTTCCATTACAAGACCTTCAATGTCAGCCTTCATGCTCTTAATTTGACTTTCTTTTTCTTCTAATTGATGGGTAGCTTGTTGAAAAGAACTCTTTAGTGCATTCTGCTCTTCTGTTAGCTGTCTAAGCTGCGCTTCTAGCTCAGAAGCCTTGCAAGTTTTAATCAGTAGTGCCTCCTTCACTTGTGTTGTGTGGTGCTGACAGTGGGAAATTCTAGAGAGAATGGCATTCATTTTACTGCTACTATTGTTGATCAGCTCATCTGTTTTAGCTTGTAGCAAGGCTTCGGTTTTCCTAGAGTAAATATCCAGCTGAACTGCTACTTCCTGAGACAGTTTCCTGAATTCCAAGCTTTTGTCTTCTAGGCTTTTCTCACTTCTTTCATGCAAAGACTTCAGACTCTGGAATTCCTCATCCGTGGCTCTCAACTTGTCAGTCAACTCAGAAACCTTCCGCTTCTCTTTCTCTGCCAGTTCCTCCAGCTCAACTATACGCTCTTGAAGAGAAGTATTTTCCTTCAGAGAACGAGTCAAGTCAACCTCCAGCTTTTCAAGTTGTGCCCTTAGCTTAGCTTCGTTTTGTGAGAGAGCATCCATGTGAGAAGACTTCCGGTGCAGCTGTTCCTGTAGTTCCTTTAATTCCGTGTGCTGCCTAGCGCCTTCTTCCTTCAGCCACACCAGTTCCTTGCTCACCTCTTCTTTTTCACACCCGGATCGGAGGACCCTTTGCCTCAGTTCTGCTACCTCTTGTTCTTTTTCCTGTAATTGGACTTCATGTTTTTCCTGAAGTTCTTCCGCTTGCTGATTAAGTTTCTTTTCCCAGACAGATACCACATCACTGAGTTCTCGTCTATGCACCTCGGTGAGACTTTCTATTTGCTCCTTTTGGTTTGCCTCCAGTCTCGACACTGCATCGCTGATTCCAGCGGAGTTCGCCTGTGCCATTTCCAAAATTTTGGCATTGAACTGTTTCTCTTTCTGACTCAGCTCTAGAACGGTATTTTCAAGCTCTTTTTTAAGTTTGGCTTCCTGATCCAGCAACTTCTTCTTTAATGTTTCTTGCATCTCCTTTGCTTTCTGCTTAATTTTTTCCATCTTCTTTTCTTGATTTTTAAGTTTGGTTTCATATTCCTCACGTAAAATACTAATATCGTCCTCCTTGGCTGATAATTTCTGTTGGAGAGTTTCGATTTCTCGGCTCTGCCCTTCTCTCATTTGTAAAATTACATTTTCCTTTTCTATCAAGATTTGCTTTGTCTGAGCCTGTTCTGTGTTAGTATCTCTAAGCTGGGCCTCATAGAGTTGGGTTAAAGATCGCACTTTTTCCTCCATTTCACTTTTGTGCTTTTCAAGTTGCTGCGTTAAGTCCCGCACCTGGACTTTGTGAGCGTCTAACTCGGAGCAAACATCATTCTTCTGCGCTTCAACGTCGGCTACCTGTTTAGCGAGGAGAGTGCTTTCCGTTTCCAAGGCCAACAACTCCTCCCGCAGCTGAGCCAAGCGCGCCTCGGACGCTGCAGCCTGCTCGTGCGTGGTGCTCTGCTGTGACTGAAAAAGAGCCAGCTTAGCCGATGCCTGCTGGAGCTCCTCTTCGGACCTCTTAATATCTGCCTCCAAGTTCTCCACACGAGCCTGATGCTCGTTCAGATGCCGGTCCTTTTCCTTCAGAAGAAGCCCCAGCTGATTAATTTCATCTTTTAATGCCTTCTCAGTTCTCTGGATAGACCTCTCTTGTTCCTTAATGATGCTGCTGACTTGCTGCTCGTGATGACTTTTCTGTTCATCCAGCTTGGCCTCTAGTTCCTGCTTTACTTTATCTGCTTGATCCTTTAGTACAGAAAGCTCCTCTTCTAGCTTGTCACGGGCTTTTAATACTTCCGCCAGTTCAGAAGACAGGGACTCCAGTTCTGTTTGCTTCACATCAAGCTTTTCTAAAGTCTTTTCATTCATCTCTTCTATGTGGGCCTGGAAGAGACTCTCTTTGTCTTTCAACAATGTTTCTTTCTCTTGTTCCTGCTTTTCTCTAAGTTTTTCCATTTCGGCCTGATGCTGTTGCTTTAAGACTTGGAGTTTTTCAGTCCAAAGAGTATCCTGCTGATGCCGCAGGCTTTCCAATTCTGTCTTGTGTTTTTCAACCATGATTGTCATTTCTTTATTGTGCTTATTTTTTTCAGCTTCCAAATGGATAGCTAAATCTTCTGATTGATTTTTGCTTTCTTGCAAGCTTTTTTCCAAAGAACTTTCCAATTCAAGAATTCTCTGTTAATAAAAACAGATGTATTTTTATTAAAGTACAGACTTATTTATTAGCAATGATACACATGACATAATGTCTACACCTGTTTAAAGATTAAAACTTAGAAAAATAACTCTACGTATCATGCCAAACACTAGAAAGCACAAATAATCTGTGCCCAATTCCTAAAGGAATCATGTAACAAAGAAAAGATTTTCTATTTTAATACAACTTAAGGTTCCAAATTCTTTCTACCTCCCTGGGTAATTACTTCAACCACCTATATTTTCAAGAATATTCTGAATGGATAGTCAAAAAGAAATAAATCATAAAGAAGATAACAGTGACTTTTGGTAGGAAATTTTTTTCCGTGTGTTTTCTTAAGGCCTACATCAGTATTCTATTACTTTCATAATTTAATTTTGGAAAATAAATAACGTATCTGGTTTTTCCACCTCAAAAATGATTATTTAGAAGATGTTTTGCAAAAAGAAGGAACTTATACAAATTTTACTGAAGATAACTCTTAGCTCATGAGAATATCAATCTTGATTCTAAAGGAAAAAGAGCTAAGACAGAGCCATGCAATGTCACAGCTGGAAAGGTCCTAAGGAATTACCACAGCCAAGTCTCCATGTGACAGGTGAAGATATTAAGGTATAATTAATTTACAAAGCTAGCAAGTGGAAAAATCTAGGCCTCCTGAGTATCAATTCCCTTCTACCATGCCACCTTACATCAATGTTGGAAATGGGAAATTAAGGCACAATTTAGAACTATGGGAAAAAAGTGTGACTCTTTCACTGTCTAAACCAAAGCAAAAAATCTAAATAATCTGTCAGTTTATTTAAAACAGGTCATACATTTTTATATACTACCGTGGGAAGAGCCAGAGGGCCTTAAAAATGTGCATTCGGGGACATATCTATAAATTTATTGACTATAGGACTATGTTTAACATGGGAAAACCAGGAAAAACTTAAATGTTTTATAAATAAATATTCCACAGTCCAACCATCCAGGCATGGACTATGATTGTTTGTTTTTTTTAATTTTTTTAATGTTTATTTATTTTTGAGAGAGAGAGAGAGAGAGCAAAGAGAGAGAGCGAGAGAGCGAGCTGGGGAAGGGGCAGACAGAGGGAAACACAGAACCCGAAGCAGGCTCCAGGCTCCAAGCTGTCAGCACAGAGCCTGATGCAGGGCTCGAACCCACGAACCTCGCGAGATCAGGACCTAAGCAGAAGTCGGACGCGTAACCGACTGAGCCACCCAGGCGCCCCAATGTTTGTTTATTTTGAGACACAGAGAGGGAGCAAGCAGAGGAGGGGTGGGGCAGGTGGAGGGAATCCCAAGCAAGCTCCGTGCTGTCAGTGCAGAGCCCGAAGCAGGGCTCAAACCCACGAACTGCCAAGATCGTGACCTGAGCAAAGTCGGACACTTAACCAACTGAGCCACCCAGGCACCCCCAGAACTTAACTGTTTTAAAAGCAGGGCACTGGGGTGCCTATCCTGTGATGTAAACAGAGAATGAATTAGGTCCAGGACATAGCAGGAGATGGACACAGCACGGCAGGAAGGTGCCAGAGCAAGTGCTGCCTGCAAAGTGAGGCGACTTCCTAAAGGTCAAGGGCAAGTAAGCAACGGAACAGACATGCCACAGAGCCTGAGTGCAGAGAATCAGAGTGAGTGGCTGACAGAAACACAGACAGACGCAGCCAGTTAAAGGCAGAGTCAGCAGCAGCATGCAGCGAACACTAAAACCACTCCCAGGAAAAGCTCTGATTATCTAAAAATGAGGTGCACGTACATGTGAATCTCACCCAGTAAAACAAAAGCTCTCGACAACTCCATATTGATTGGCGGGATAACAACAGTTTCCCCCTGCAGATAATTCCACAACTCTGGAACCGGAACATTACCCAGACTTACAGTTCTATAAGTCTCTGCTTCTTGTTGAAGGTCCCGAAGTTTATTTTCACTCTCCGTGAGGATTGCTTTCTTCTGCAGTTCTAACTCTTCCAGGGCCAAAGATTCTTGCTGTTCTTTTTCTTGGGTGATCTTCAGATATTCTGACTGACTTTTTTCCTGTGCCAAAAACAATACCACCTTAGACCCACATAAATCGTCAGCATTCCCAAGGCACCTCCACAGGAACCACGTGTTTCATTTGATCTGCACACCAGCCTTGTGAGGTAGGCAATATCATCACCTCTGTCTTCCCGTGCCCTAGTCTGCAGAAACAAAGCACCGTGGCTTTTCCAGTGTGGTCTGGCCCACATTTGCCACAATTACTATCGATAGGAAAAATTTTGTTCCAGTAACCCCACTACGTCTGCTATTTTTCCACTACTTAAAAGGTTTTGCAAAACACAGCTCAATGTGAAGGGTCACGAAAGTGTCACTACCTCTTCTCTGTACTCCAGAGTTTGGTTATTTCAACTCCAGGCCGAGGAACTAGGTTGTGGCCTTATATAATTTGTGAGAAACACCTCATTAGGGAACCCTAGGTAGAAAACCGAATCAAAATCAGAAGATTACATGTGAATAATGGATTAGATCAAGGAAGCACCTGTAAGAGCCTCCCTGAGCCGTTCTACCCACCCCATCAATCCTGAAAAGCTTCTTCTTTGTCCTTATTACCTATCAACATTCATATTAAAAAGTGTTTACTGTTTGGAAAAGAGAAGCTCTAGACAGCACTTTCAACATTTAGTGGCTTTGGATTCCACTGAAGAATACTTTATCCATACCTACTGCACAGGGATCATGTTGCCAGCAGCAATATTTTCAGTTCACTACACTCTGGTGAAACATTGCTTTAAGGAAAGATGCTGTGCCATATTACAAGCAGACTGATAAGAAACTATAAGTTTCTAATCGATTTCAAAACATCACTTAAGGGGTGCCCGGGTGGCTCAGTAGTAAGTGTCTGACTCTTGACTTCAGCTCAGGTCATGAGCTCATGGTTTGTGAGTTCAATCCCCACATCAGGCTCTGCAGAGCCAACTTGGGATTCTCTCTCCCTCTCCCTCTGTCCTCCCCTGCTCATATCCTCTCTCTCCCTCTCTGTCTCCCTCTCTCTCTCTCTCCCTCTCTCAAAATAAATACATAAACTTTAAAAAAATCTATGAAGTTTTTTTTAACATTTTAAACATACTATGCTGTCTAATGTAAACTACATTTTAAATGCATCTCTCTATGCCCATAAAAATAAGAGGAGGGGTGCCTGGGTAGCTCGGTCAGTTGAGCATCCGACTCTTGGTTTCGGCTCAGGTCATCTTCTCCGGGTGAATGAGTGTGAACCCCCCTGTCCTCCTCTGCATGGACAGCACGGAGCCTGCTTGAGATTCTCTCTCTCCTTCTCTCTCTGCCCCTCCCTGACTTGTTCTCTCTTTCTCTCTCAAAGTAAATAAATAAACTTCACAAAAAAATAATAGTAAGAGAACATTTTAGCAGCCTGTTGAACTTTGGCTAGCAACACAAAGCTAACTTCTTTGAAGAACTAGCTAGAAAGGGGAGTGGAAGGCAGGAAGCGCGCCCGCGTGTGTGTGTGTGTGTGTGTGTGTGTGTGTGTGTGCGCATGTGCTTCACATGTATCTGCATCCTGCTCTCTCTACTCAGACTATATCTGAGTATATCAGTTCTGGAACACAGTTTTGTTTTTTTTTAATTTTTTTTTTAACGTTTATTTATTTTTGAGACAGAGAGACAGAGCATGAACGGGGGAGGGTCAGAGAGAGGGAGACACAGAATCTGTAACAGGCTCCAGGCTCCGAGCCATCAGCCCAGAGCCCGACGCGGGGCTCAAACTCACGGACCGCGAGATCATGACCTGAGCCGAAGTCGGCCGCTTAACCGACTGAGCCACCCAGGCGCCCCTGGAACGCAGTTTTTAACAAGGCCAATGTTCAAGTCTCAGCGTCCCCAAAGGCCAATTACTCCAGCATGAAAACACATAGATCTTTACGACAGGAATTTTTAGAACAATTCCTGGCTTCATTTATGCCCACTTTGTTCTTAATTTTCATGCCCCTATTTTAAATGTATGCTGTCCTATTATAGTCTAAGCATTCTTGTAAACTACCTTAAACCCTTTCTGGACTAGAGCACCTGGCTGGCTCAGTCAGTAGAGCATGCGACTCTTGATCTTGGGGTCATGAGTTCGAGCCCCACATTGGGGACAGAGTGTACTTAACAACAACAACAACAGCAATAATATAATTAATTAAATAGATAGATTGGTTGATCCTCTCTGGACCAAGAAAGAATACAAGTATGTGCCCATTACGTGTTCTTTTCATGAATGCAGAGCAAACCCCTAACCTCAGCCAACAAAACTGTGAATCCACGTGCCTGTTTGCCCCAGAGATCAGAGAACTCCCTGACTCAGTTCAAAAACAACTGCTGCTGGAAATTCTCAGAGCCCCAGATCCAGATGAGAGTGAAAAAACACAAATGTGTGACAGCAAGAAGACTAAAATTACAAACATTATTTCTCTTCCTTCTGCACTAAAAGTGTTTTTAAATTATACACACTGTCTAATGGATACTAATTTCATATAAAGACAATCAAGTACATTTTTGGCATTAATACTGCTTATGGTAACTTACATAAAAGGCTTTTCACAATTTGAAAAAAAAAATTGTTATAAACCTTCAAATTATACTATTCCCAAAAACCTTATCTTTGTTTTTCTGGATATTATTTTGGTTAGTTCGGTCAGTGGTTTCTTATTTTATTTTTTTAATAAGAATCATATGTATTGAAAATTACTACTGAAACCATTCTACTTAAAATGAAAACTACTTGGGTCATTTTCATTTTTTCTCCTTTAAAATGCATTTCATGGGGCACTTGGGTAGCTCAGTTGGTTAAGCATCAGACTCCTGATCTCAGCTCAGGTCACGATCTCACAGTTTATGAGACAAGCCCCGCTAACAGTGCAGAGTCTGCTTGGAATTCTCTCTCTCCCTCTCTCTCTGTCCTTCCCGTGCATGCGCGTGCACAGTGCGCTCTCTCTCAAAATAAATAAATAAACTTAAAATAAAATAAAAATAGAATGCATTTCAGACAAAACTTTCTGAGCTTTGAACTCTGGTACACTCAATCTGGTGAGTCTTTAGACATTCTTCCTGAGTTATGCAGTCCCTGGTTCACAGCTTCAATTAGCCGACCGTCCCCTTTACTTCTCCACCATCACAGCCTACCCTACCGCCAGGGTAAGAGGGATGATACACAAACAAACTGGCTAATGAAAGCTTGTTGGTTAATACAATTTTCACACAATGCCAAGGTAACAAGCTGTGACAGCCTTTTTCCTGCCTACATCCTACCCTCTCTATGCACTCAAAGGTCAAGGCCGCCAGTAGTCTGACTTCAAGCTAGAAGTTAGGGGTGAGGAGAGAACTCTATAAAGCTACAAAGTTTACCTATAACAAAAACAAAACGGGTACTTACGAGAGCTATTTTCATTTGCTCCTGAAATTGCCTTTCTTGGGTCTGAAACTTCTTGGTCAGTTCCTGCTCTTTTCTGGCCAACTCCTTTTCGTGAAGCTTCTGCAGTTTAGCAGTTTGTTCTGAGTGTTTCTGAAGGTCAGCCAAATAGTTAAAGTGAAACTCCCAAAATATGTATTCTACAACTAAGTAACCCTTTATTACAATTTAATCATCAAGACAACAGTGTAAGAGGAAAAAATCAAAACGTATTTCCCACAGAAATCAAAAGTGACCAAAGTCTCAATAGTTAAAAAGAAAAGCCTACAGAGTGTATCACTCATTTGAGACAAGGAGAGCTGTTGCTGCAGGAGTCATTCTTACAGGAGAGGGCACTCCACTGAGGTCAAGTTGCCCTGGCTGCACCAATCTAGCTTTCCGGTAAATACACTATTTATTAGAAAGTACTGGCCTTGTTCTTTCTGGGAGAGGAAGACTTAATCTTACAAAAAGGTCAAACCTCCCTGAATAAATCTAAAAATGTAATGTAACTGAACAAAACTACCAACAGAATGGGGGTGGAGGGGTCCGGTGGACAAAATAAACATGCAAGAATAGCCAGCACTCTTCTGAAAAATAAGCATAATAAGGGGAGGCTACCAAACAATAGAACATATTATAAAACCAGAGTAATTAGAACAGTGTAATACTGGCATATAGTCAGGAAAAGCAATGGAATAGCACAGAGAATTCAAGAAAGAGACCAATATGTAGCGCAACAATTTAGGATGAAATAAAGTAGTACGTCATGTCAAAAGGGAAAACATGGATTATAGTCACCTGGAAACAAATTCAAGTTGGATCCCTACCTCACTCCTTACACCAAATAAATTCCAATTGGATCAAAGATTTAACAATAAAAAATGAAAGCATATACGTGCCACAAAAAAAGTAGAATTTTTAACTGATGTCAGTGAGAATGTATTTTTACAAGCAGAACAAAAATCCAAATAGAAAAATCTCTACATGGCCAACAAAACAACAAAAGACCAATCCCAAAGCAAAAATAAGTGATAAACAAAGTCAATTAAAATGAGAGAGAGAAAAAAAATTATTTGGATAAATGCACTGTATAGTCAAAGAACTAATTCCTACTATACGTAAAAAACTTACACAAATCAGTAAGACCAACTGTCCAAAAGGAAAATGAGTTAAAGAGTTGACCAAGCAACTCAAAGAGAAAAAACTACCAATTCCTTTTAAATATATAAAAACACGTTTATCAGGGGTGCCTAGGTGGCTCAGTCAGTTGAGCACAGAGCCTCCAGGCTCTGTGCTGAAGCGTCTGACTCTTGATTTTGACTCAGGTCACGATCTCACAATTCATGAGTTCGAGCCCTGCGTCAGGCTCCACACTGACAGTGAGAAGCCTGCTTGGGATTCTCTCTCCCTCTCTCTCTGACCCTCCACCACTTGCACACGTGTGCATGCCTGCTCTCTCAAAATAAAAAATGTTTATCATACTGATAAAAAGATAAGCACATTAAAACTACAATGTCATTTTCTTTTAACTCCTCATCTTGGAAAGATTAAAAAAAAAAAAAAGTAACACCATCCTTGTGAGGTAATACATCACTTGCAAGAGTATAAAGTGTCCTCTATAGAGCTTGTAGCAACTGCAATAATTGAAAGTACACATAATCTCTGCCTAATATTCCACTTCTAGGAAACTATTCTAAAGAAACATACATGTGAGCAAATACAGTAAGGATATTCACCAACTGCAACAGCAGAAAATGAAAAAAAAACAGAAAATGAAAAAATCAGAAGGCGGATTAAATTATGAAACATTCATACGGTGAAATCCTGAGCAGTCTTTAAGACAAATGCAGCATAACAAAAACCAAAACCTCAAACGTGGCATCATTACCAATTGTCAACGATATGGAACACATTAAGTGGTGTGTGTGTATACATGTATATATATATACATATATACATATATACATGTATACACACACACACACACACACACACAGAACAGTATATATAGCATACTATCTTTTGTGTTAAAAAATTTAAAAGAGATTATAAAACAGCAAAGAGAAATTATATGCAGAGACTACGTCTGGAAAGTATATCCACAATGATATAAATTCTTTTCTCTATCAAAGTGATTTTTTTCCTATATCCAGAACTCACAAAATGGTCAAGGTCTAAAACATAAATTAATTCTTCTTTACAGTCAAAAATTGTAGGAAAAGCATAAGACTTTAAGTTTCAAAATTGCTGTAGCCTGTTTCAATCTAGAATGATTCTTACTTTCATCACATCAACAACCTCCTGCTTCACCCGACTTAATTCGTTCTGTAGAATGGTGCGTTCCTCCTCCCTCGCTTTTTCAATAGCTTTTATTTGTTCATCCATTTCTGCCTTCATTTTTCTCCGTGCTTCTTCTGTTTTTTGGGCTGTACTCAAGGCTTTTTCAAGTTCCTCAAAAGCTATAAGGAAAACAGCAGAAAACAAGTATCTCAAGAAATACTATCATTGAGCTAAAGTGTTTCATATCCAATTTATGGGAACTATGAGCAGCAGTAGCAAGACAGGTTAAAATACTCATTTTTGTTTTAAGCCAAGAGATATTTCTGAGCCGTTCCACAAAGCCGCAAGAAGTGTCCAGTTCCTGAAATCAGCTTGTCACTGAATTCTGGATTCAGATCTTAAGACTACTTATATGAACTTAAACTCAGGAGTTTGGGAAAAAATTAAATTAGTAATGGTTCCCCACACTTTCTGCCTACAAGTGTCCTTACAGATAGCAAATGCAAAGAAATGAAGACTTACTCCTCCTTCTGTATGATGTAATTTCAACTGCTTTCTTGTTTGCTATGGAGTTCTTACCTATTGTCAATAAGTAGGTAATATTATTATATACTCACAAGGACATTTTTAAGAATGGAAAAATTATTCTTTGATCCTATTTTTACAAACCTCTTAACCATGTAATAAAAGAGCAGAGTTTTTTGGTTTTTGTTTTACCATTTACCAGCTGAATCACATATTTAAACGATGTATAATGACATGAAACGTACCCTTTGTACAAGCTTCAAACTAAGGCCACTGACTAGAAAGAAACCTTTACTGATTCAACTGTATATAGAAAGGCACTGCTAGGGGCACCTGGGTGGCTCAGTGGGGTTAAGCTTCCGACTCTTGATTTCGGCTCAGGTCATGATCTCACGGTTCATGAGGCTGAGCCCTGCGTCAGGCTCTGTGCTGACAGCGTGGAGCCTGCTTGGGATTCTTTCTCTCCCCCTCTCTCTGCTCCTCCCTCACTTATGCGCTCCTCCTCTCGCTCTCAAAATAAATAAATAAACTTAAAAAAAAAAAAAAAAAAAAAAAAACGGCTCTACCAGCAGGGTGTCCTTGTGTGAGAGAAGAATTCAGGCCCTGCAAAAACAATCATCTAGGATACAGTAGTATTATCTTTAAGGAGGCCAATAGCTCACCCGGCTTCCAACAAAACCAGATAGGGTGGGTACAACTACTGGGTAACTCGGCACTGAGAATGTGTGCGTGTGCTTGTGTGTAGATGTATCTGTGCACAAGTATGTGTGTGCATGTGTGCATTGTACGTGTTTCTCTTTCTCTCTACCGGCATAGTGATATGCTATCAAAATAGCAGTGGGGGGGGCGCCTGGGTGGCTCAGTCAGTTGAGCGTCCGACTTTGGCTCAGGTCACGATCTCGCGGTCCGTGAGTTCGAGCCCCGCGTCAGGCTCTGTGCTGACAGCTCAGAGCCTGGAGCCTGCTTCGGATTCTGTGTCTCCCTCTCTCTCTGCCCCTTCCCTGCTCACACTCTGTCTCTCTGTCTCTTAAAAATAAATAAACATTAAAAAAAAAAAATAGCAGTGGGAACTGCTATTATCATCCTAGATTATTTTCTTTAGTCCTCACAGAAGACACCAGGCTCCCTTCACCACAGAGATGGACTATAAATAAAACACAAATTTTCCGGATGGGTTTTTAATGCTATCAAGAAACCTATGTCCAGAGGAGAGGCAGTTCATTAATATTTATAGTATTTTTACCCTCAGTGGTATAAGAAATGTCCAACTTTAACCTATGGCATCTCAAAAACAAAAAGCCCATTTACTAACCACAACTTGGCTTCACCTTAACAGACAGTGGTTTGGGCAGAGGAATTTCATACCTGAAGACAAATATCTGTTCTACAGCATTTTCTTAATGGTAAGTTGCATTAGTACAAAAAAAAAAAAAAAAAAAAGGCATAAGAAAGGCTGTACTCTAGTAACAACTGGGAAACACAACTTACTTTGCTCAACATTTAAAAAAATAACTTCTCTAGCAACCATATACCTTGATTTAAAAAAAAAAAAAAAAAAAAAACCTGTTCAGGGGTGCCTGGGTGGCTCAGTCAGTTAAGCGTCCAATTCTTGATCTCGGCTCGAGTCATGATCTCACCATTTGTGAGTTCAAGTCCCGTGTCAGGCTCTGCATTGACAGTGCAGAACCTACTTGGAATTCTCTCTCCTTCTCTCTCTGTCCCTACTCCACTCATGCTCACTCTCTTTCTTTCTCAAAATAAATAAATAAACTTAAAAATTTTTTTAATTAAAAAAATGTTTTAAACCTGTCCAATTTGTTCATTTTATATGCCCAACGTAAAAAACTGATGCTTTAAATTTCAAAAGGTTATTAATTAGCTGACATCCTTTTTTAAAGATTCCTGCTCATGGGGGTGCCTGGGTGGCTCCGTCGGTTAAGCGGCCGACTTCGGCTCAGGTCATGATCTCACGGTCCGTGAGTTCAAGCCCCACGTCGGGCTCTGAGCTGACAGCTCAGAGCCTGGATCCTGCTTTGGATTCTGTGTCTCCCTCTCTCTCTGCCCCTCCCCTGCTCTTGCTCCGTCTCATTCTCTCTCTCTCTCTCTCAAAAATAAATAAAAACATTTCAAAAAAAATTTTAAAGATTCCTGCTCTAACTTTACCGGTATTTGCCTGCAAACACCAAGATTCTCAGGTATAAATATGTTGGAAAACAAAATATTCAAAGGAGAATGTTGTTTTTGTTTTCTTTAGATGTTCTTTTACTATAGTAAATGTTAGCATCAAGCATCAAGAAATATCTCTTGTTACTAACACAAAATTAGTTTCCTAATTTCTTAAGAACCAGTTTCCTAAAGTCAAGTGATCAATTATGGGAAAGAAATTCTATAATAAAGTGCTTACTGCTCAGTTTGTGCTGATGGTTTAAATCTGGGAAAGAAAAAAAACGGAAAAAGAATTTTTTTAATGCTTGGATGTCACCAGCATCGTTCCATTACCACTATTATTCATCATGTCAAATAGTATCCTGGCATTTCTAAGCACTTTACAGAAATCTCTGAAATCAGGCTCTGGAAAACCTGAAGGTAGTTTTGATATTCGTCCAACAAATCAAGTTTTAAATGAAAAACTTGTCCTAATTAAGCAAAATAAAGCAAAACTGTATATAGGCAATACCAAGTGAATTTTCCTCATTTTCATTCTTAAAATTCCAGAATCCAGCACACTACAAAAATAGATGTAGTGCTCTCACCTTTGGAAACAACAAAAAATGTATGTCACAAAGTTCCTATTCAGAAATAATTTTCCAATAATTCAGTTTTCTAACCACACTCAGTAAAATTTAGAATATTCTCCTCTATTACATTCTAATTTTAGTGTTTCATCCACTGAAATCATTTTCCTAAGTCACTTGATTATGCATCATACAATGATTAAAATAGGATAGATCTCGGGGCGCCTGGGTGGCTCAGTCGGTTAAGCGTCCGACTTCGGCTCAGGTCATGATCTCATGATCTCATGGGTTCCAGCCCCGCATCGGGCTCTGTGCTGACAGCTCAGAGCCTGGAGCCTGTTTCAGATTCTGTGTCTCCCTCTCTCTCTGCCCCTCCCCCACCTGCGCTCTGTCTCTCTCTGTCTCAAAAATAAACAAACATTAAAAAAATTTTTTTTAATAAATAAATAAATAATAGGATAGATCCGGTTCCACAGTTCTTTTTATCTCCCACTTTCTGCTACCATGTCAGAGAACCACATAATTTTATACCTAGAAAGAAATCTTCGAAATTTTTTAATTCAACATTCTCATTCAAATGCAAAAACTAAGGCATCCAACTTTCCCCTCAGATGATAAATCAACTTGAATATATAAAGCTTGGTGCCAGAACTTTCAAATTTTATTTAAGGAATAATCCTCACCTTGCATTATTTTTAAAAACTCTTTAAGACTGCTCCAGCTCTTTAAGACATTGATCCAGCTCAGTTGGACAATAATGCATCTTACTACACCAGAATTTCCGAATCAGTCAATTACTGATGGCTTCTAACTCTCAACAAAACATAGTTATGTTATACTTCTGAGAGACACAGAAAAACTCAGCCGTGTTCCATCTCCACTCTGCTCTATGGAAATGTTAGTAAGTATCCAGAAAAAGGGGGGGGGGGGGTTGTCATACTGCAAATCCATCTGGATTCTACCCCGTACCACCAATGAAGCCGCTTCCTCGCAGGAAGTGTGCCTCCAACAAGGAGTCCCATCATCTCGACGTTGAAGGAGGCTATACTGAGAGTTTGCTTACTAACCAGAAATGTCTCACCTTCTGATCTTATTACCGTCGGATGCAGAAAAGTGGTGTCCACAGCTGGTAACACTCTAAAGATGAATTTCCCACTCTTCCCAAAAGGAAACTATGCTAGGATTTTGACGTGAGTACTGAAGAAGTATGTTCTGAATGTCTACATAATTTACCTTCTAGTCGCCAACAAAGGATAAGCGAGCGGGGAGAAAGAAAGCGTGCATCAGCCACCGCTGACAAGTCCTCCGCCAACATGCAAGAGTGCGCAGGAAAACCACGGTCACAGCACACGACAACGGTAAGGCGAAGCACAGGCTGCTGCCACATGTTGCAAGAACACGCGGTGTTCTTCCAAAGCAAAATTCAATGTATCTCAGGCACTTTGTATTCAATTTAAAAAAAAAAAAACAAAACTTTGAAAATGTTTCTAGGCAAAAATTTAATAAACCTTAAGAAGGGTCCTCTGTCAAAAGTAAAATGCCAGGGGAGGCCATAACTTTATCACCAGGTTCCTCGCCTTCCACTTCAGACGAGTTTCACTGACATCCACGGGGATTCCAAAAACAGACAAATGCTCGCCGGCAGTTAAATTTAAGTGAGAAAGGCTGGTCACCTCTAGCTGATCAATCATCCAACCATTCACTCATCAAACATTTACTGGCTAGTAGCTAGTAGGCACTGGGTGTCAAAAAGACCCTCTTTGACGAAAAGGCGGCTGAAGGAGTAAAGGGACTGGGGAATAAACCTTGGGCGAAGCGAGGAGGAATGTAACATTTGGCACTTCACCACCTCTGCCTCTCCTCATCCTCAAACTCCTGACCAATCGCAATAACAATTGCCGGAACGCCGAGATCGAGGTAGTGCTCCTGTTCGTGGTTCTATCCCAGAGGACGCTCTACCGAAGGAAGAGAAGGCCCATCTCTACTCCCTCTGCAGGGAATAAGCACAGATGCACAGGTGGGGAAAGGCTGCCAAGCTGCAGATTAACTGTTGACCCTAAGAAGCTGACTGATACCATCAAGAGTGAATAAGTAAGCCAGTGCCTGTGTCTCTCTCCCAGCAAAAGAACTGCTGAAATTCAGGTTATTGAACAAAAAACAAAAACAAAACAAAAACAAAAACAAAAACAAAAAAAAACAGGCAATACTACAAAATGAATGAAATGCAAGCTAACAGAAAGCAATAAAGAGAATTTTATCAGACTTCCAACCCACCGTCAAGGCTCTTTTGTGAACAAAAGCAGTATAGACTAGCAGTTTTCAAGGTGTGGTACAAAGATCCAAGGGTCCTGAGACCCTTTCAGAGGTCGTCTGTTTTCCAAATACGTATCTGCATAGCTGTATAATGGCAGATTGTCCTCATATATTTCAACCAAAATAACATATCACAACAGATTGAATACAGAAATAGGCATGAAAATCCGCTTATTATAAGCCGAACAATGAGATAAGAAAAAATGTAAAACAAGACCACTCTTCACACTAAATTTTGTTTTAAAAAATATTAGTAATTTTTATAAAAGCATTTAGGCCAGTATGTAACAGGTTTATAATTGGTATTTTTAAATGCACTAAGAAATGTTTTCATTTCCTAGTCTGAATTTCTAATACAGCGAATATCGTTACACGTAACCCACATAAACAAAAGCTCTTTGGCATCCTCAGTAAGTTTTAACAGTGTAAAGAGGTTCCCGAGATGAAGAAAGTTTGAAAACCACTTGTCTAGAGCTTATGTAAAAGAGAAGAATACTACCACCCAGTGGTATGAACCAGATAGTACAACACATATACAAATTGGGGCCTCCAGAAATGTAAGATCACCTTTGCAATGGAAATCTACTCTTTAAGCCACTTTCCAAAATACGTAACAAGGTTCGCTCTATAGACGGACCATGCCCTGACTTTGAAAAATTTTTTTAATTTTACAGATCTATCCAAATGTTCATGCAATCCTTACATCAACCATGCAACTTATCTATACCTTGACAACACCAGGCTAATCTTGAAAAATGTAACTAAAGACAAGTAAAATTAATTAAATCAAAAGTATGATTGACAGTCAGGGGTACTGTAACAGCACTGTGTGAGAACAGATGGGGAGCTACACTTGTGAGCACAGCATAATGTATAGTTTTGTCCAATCATTAGGTCATACATCTGAAACTGATGTAATATTGTGCATCAACTACACCCAGATAAAAAAGAAGGAATGAAAATATGATTCTGTAGCAAAGAAATGTGTTCCCGATGCTTTCCAGTAACAGTGACATTGCCAGGGACAGAAGTGCAAGATGACAAGACTATGGAAATATAAGGATGCACAGCTACTGTTGTAGAATATATCAAGTACCATGAATATATGGCTATTAAATAAACCACCTATAATGAATGAAAATCTAATTCCATTTAAAATAATAAATTTTTCCGCCAGGTATACATTTAGTGCCAAAATAGGTACATATTACTTATCAAACATGACAGATTTAAACTCTACTTTGATTCATACTTTTTTGCCTGAGAAACATGGAATTTTCTTGATAAAGCTTTTTCTAAGTACCCATGATAAGAAAAAAAAATCAGCCCTTACCCCAGTCCTGTTCATACAAGGCTTGGGAAAGGCACCATGATTCACTTATTGGCATGTGTGGATGCACAAAAATAAGATGTTTTGTGAGACTTAAGACTCCAAGAAAACTGTGTTACATAAATTATCAGCAACTAACAAAGCACTTAAATACACATGTGATTTTCGCTTATTATATAAATATGAATAAATCTTACATATGATTGAAATACATGAACTCTATTAAGAGGGTCCTTCGAATGTCAAATAAATATATTCCACTGAATATCTGACACCAGGCCTATACCACACAAATGAATAAAAAACTTATTTCCTGCACAAACACAACATGGCAATAAAAAAGCAAAGAATGTTATGAGTTAATCTAAGTGTTTAAATGCAGCCAATCATATAAAACACATGACTTAGGCAAAGACGGGGTAAATGAAAGGGAAACAAGGTTTACAAAAGATATTCTGGAAAGCACTCTGGAAACTTTCCTAATCCAAACAGAATATTTTATTCATTTTACGTAACTATAGGCAAGAACATTTTGGGGGGGGGGGGGGGCAGTTAACACTGTGGTGTGGATTTTTTGTAGTGGCTATATTTAAATCCATAAAGGTAACTTACAAAAAAGACTAGAAGTCTATGGGTAAGAATTTATCCTGAGAAAAAATTCAAAGATGGAATAAGCTGTATCACAGAGTTGTTACAGTATTATTCATAACAGCAAAAATATAAAATAACTCAGATGTTGATCAAGAGAGAAATGGTTAAGTAAATGACGTACATGCATTCTGACACAGCCATTAAAATATGTTAGTATTTTAGCAACACGTAAGAGTACTCCTAATATAATGCTAAATGGAAAAAAGGGAGCATATAAAATTATATGTATAATATGATTACAATAATATAAAAATAAGGATTGGAGAAAAGACTAAATGGAAGTGTACTGAAACAACAGCGACGTGCTTACATTTTCTCTATTTTCCAATGTTTTTGTAACACACTGTATTAATAACTAGCCAGCTACCTCCCCCCACCCCGCCCACACTTAAAACATACACATGCACACATACAGAACAGCCAAAACCTAGTGTGAACTTAAGCAGCAGTAACATTCTGCACTGGTGTTGCGCTGAATCGATAATATTCTAGCCATTAGTGATAAGACCTAGCATCTAAAATATGGCATTATGCAACTAAAGCTCAATCACCAGACTTCTCTAAGTTTAAAACCTGGTTACTTGAAGATACAGCCATCTGTTCTTAAGTTACAGCTAGAAAGGAACAGTATCAACAATTGTAGCAAAATGCTTCTAACAAATAGATTTGGCTTTGGTTTTCTTTATCCACTAAAATAAATAATTTTAACAAAACAAGAGTGCTATAGTACCATACGTCAAAAACCATGCCCAGCTTCCTCTCCCCTAGGGAGGACAGTAAGTAATACAGGTTGATACAGCATATACTGTAAAGGAGACAGATCACCACATTCACATAGTTTCAGCCTTTTAGGATAGAACTGTTCTTTTTAAAATCAAAGCCATGCCGATTTCCTTGTCCTCTAACATATGGGAGGCATCACAGCTCATTTAGAAAAACTACTAGAACTCGTGCAATAGATTGTTTTCCAAGAAAAGTAGCGGGAAATGCACTTGAGCTGATTCTTAACTCCAAAATAAGTGAGCCAAAAAAATAAACTATTGTCTCCTGATGGCCACATGCCAAGAATTACTAAATACAGTTAAATTTTTTACGGTTAAAAATGCATTAGGAGAGTTTATATTCTCTTATAATTGTTTTATGTAGACGAATTTACTTCTAAAAATCTTTAACAACTACAAGCTTTAACGATGTTAATTAATGCCGTTAATGCTTCTTTCCCATGGCCAGCTTTTATGTGTTTAGCCTTTGAATTTTAAATTCAAGAAAGAGAAAGACAAATATTTCACAGAGGAAGAGACTTCTCCAAGTGCCAGATAATGTTCACAGACCATATGGAACCTCTACTTCCTTTACAAACACCTTTTCCTACTCTCAGCACTAAACTGGAATTCTTCTGTCAACCGGCAGAGGCATTTTATATTTGAACTAAACACTGTTTTACATTTCAACAGTTCTGTTCAGACTCAAGATCAGTAGATGAAAGGCACTTGTGCAAAACCAGCTTTCATTATAGATTGAAAAGGCAGTATCTTCGATGCAGAATGAGTCTGTTACAACTTTCTGTCACAGTCCAATAATTGGGACTACAAATATAATTTTTAAAATATCTATAAAAACACTTACAACAAAGTGATCCAAAGACTTTCCAAAGTTAATGTCTCTATTAAATAACTTTAAATCATAATTCCCTCTTTAAGCACTTATTAAGTTTTGATATTTTTACAGTAACAGAAACAGAAAAGTTTCTCAACCTATAAGCTATGAAATATTTACACAAAATACAGTTTTATGAAAATGCCATTTAAAGACAAAATACAACCATGTTCTGAAGAAGCAAGAAAAGGAAGGCTATGCTAACTGATGAACTGACTGGAATAGGAGCCTGCGAAATGTTAGCCCTACATGTGAATTAACTATGTATTTTGTCTACCTTTCTGTCACGCACCTCTTTCAACTTGATACTGGGTCATGGGTTTCTACCTCCTCCCAAGATACACTCCAATTTAAAAAAAAAAAAAAAATAACCCCCTAAACAGTATTATTTTCTCTTGAATGGTTACATTAGTCAACAAAAGCAGTCCTGAAAATGGTAAGGCTTGCTATGAGAAACTGAGACCATACATTTGTTTTTTTATTCACTGAAAGCAAACCTGTTTAACAATGTCTCACAACCCTCAAACTGCTTCCGGTAATTTTTCAGAGATTGTATTCTGACAGTTGCTGTCAATTAATGCTCTCTGAAGGGATATTTTCTTGGGTTTACTGGGAACAAATTCATTAACTAAATTCCCCAGATACTTACCAATAAAACACTTCAAAGAGATATTTATGAGCACATCTGGTGTCAACCAAATAGCTCTCTCATCCAATTCATTTCCCTCCTTAAATTTTATAACCTGGTTTCTAAAATCATTTTTGAAACTGCATCCTGGGAGTCAAATCCTCACCAAAGTTGAAGACCTTTCTTAAGATCTTCAACCTACCTCTCTCACACTTCTGCAAATGGTTTTTATATTCCCCCAAAAGCACAACTATCCACAATTCCTGTGACTTCTTGTGTAACTTTTTTCCCTCTCGCTTATTTCTCTCTGCCAGACTCTAGATTTCTACGGTTCAGAGCACAGACTCTGGACTCAAAATGAGTGGATTCAAAACCTACTACACACTCACTCTCTCGTGCGTGAATGTAGGCAAACTAACTTCCGCGATCGTGGGTTTTCCTATTTGTAATAATAGTACCTATTTCAAAGAAACTGAGGGGATTGAATGCATGTACACACCCGAGAAAATACAAGCCAAGCATTTATAAGAGCCTTGCCTAAGAAAAACTAAATGTTGGCCAACAGTCATAGTAGCAGCCACGGCTGTGCTAACACACATCAACCCCACTGCTCGTACCGCGGCAAAACTCAACCCTTCGGAGAGATCAGCCTCTCTCTCCCACAGACTTCACCACAGGCTTCAACCTTAGGCTACGGACTCCTGAAAAATGCCCTAGTGTCTTTTTCCAAATTCCTGTAAGTCACTTTCATTTGGAAAGCTCATGGCTGAGAAAATTCAAAGTATCCAAGCAAACCCCTCCTTTTACTCCATTCCTCAAATTCCCCGGTTAGATTTCCTATTCTGACTTCTCACTTTTCATTCAGTCTCCCCAGCTTCAAACCTTGGAGTCATCTTAGATTTCTGCTGTTTTTCTGCCCCTGAAAGTCGATCACACACCAGATTTGGCAGGTTCTACTCTTCCTCTCTCTTTCAGACCCATCCCAGCCAAGGTGGCCCAAGTTCTCAGTCCTTCGCGCCCAGATTTCTGCCTTTGCTTTTTTAAGTCTGACTTCCCAACCTCATTTCTTTTCAGTATAAAACACTAGCTTCCATCACAGTATGCTTTCCCACGACCGGTTTCTTGTTGCCTTGTACACCACAGTCTACGCTGAGCTACTCACCTTTCAAGATTTTAACAGTCCGTTCTTTCACAATCCAACTTCGTTTCCCACTCGAGCAAGAACTGTTTGCCGCCGATTCACACACCCACTCGACTCACCGTGCCTGCCGCTGACCTTGTAGTAACTGAAATGTGTGCTGCCCCCGCCTCTCCGCCTAGGCCCCTTCTATTCATTCCTGGAGGCCCAACTCAACACTCACACCCTCACGAACCCGAAGTGCTCATTCACTCTGCTCTCTCCTCTCTTTCTTCACGTGACTCAGTATCGCACCTTGTGGAATACTATGCTGGTCTCTACACTTTCACGGCCTCCGTTTGTTGTGACAAAACTAACTCTGCTATGTGTAGAGGCTTATCTTAGACTTTTTTCTATACTCTACCTTAAGCTCTTTGTTTACCCTAGAGCATCTGTAGGGCAGCAATTGTTTGCTGTGTACCGCTGTGCCTACTTGGGGAGTTCCAAAATTGTCAACCTGAAGTTTGATACGCCGAGGCAGGAGTCAGCAAACGTTTCTATAAAAGGGCCAAACGATAACCATTTTAGGCTTGGCGGGCCACGCGTGGTGTCTGTCACATATTCTTCCTTTTTCTAACTATAGAAAAATGTAGAAAGCATTCTAAGCTTGAGAGTCCTACAAATGGGCCATCCGTGGGCTGGATTCCACCCACAGGCTGCAGTCCACCAGCCCCTCCCTCCTCTAAGGAACAGTTCGGTATCTATACAGAATCTCTGTATCAATATCAAAAGTTAACTAGTTTGTCTCAATGTTGTTTGGTCGATCACTTTACATGACTTTTGAGTTCTAACGTCAAACAAATAACCCCTGAGTTCTTACCAGCTCTTTCGGACTTTTCTTTCTGTTCCCGTAACTCCTCTCCCTGGGTAGTCATCTGTTTGATGCGACTACGAAGTTGAGCAATTTCTTCTTCTTTCATTTCCAGGGTTTCGTGCATCTGACGTTTCGTCTCTGCTATTACCATTCCCTAAACAGAAGTGCAGACACTGAAGTGTTTGCCTAACAAAGCTGCATCATCGATAGCACATATCAAACTCACTTAAAAGGCAGAAAACCTAGTATTTCGTACTAAGTAGAGCATAAGAACGATTTTAGTATTTCACAAACTGAAGTGTGTGCTCTGTGCTCTATACTACACTATATACTATAACAACTCTGGTTACCTGGCAGATCAGGGTATTTGTTAATATGAAAAATTATTTTAATAGTAAGTTCAAACTTTTGAGTGTTAAAAACACATTTTAGTTAAAAGATTTATAATCTTCCTATAAGTGTTTGCGCCAATGTTCCCTATCTCAGTAACTAGTTTATAATGAACACAATACAGCCTTTTGTACTTGGCTCAGGGCTACCATGAACTACGGTTATCGATCTGTGCTGGAACACGGGGAGAGCCTCAGAGGCCACTGAAGGCGGAAGGTTACTGCTGCCACAATGATGGGCCAAGACTGTGGTAGTCTGCCTGCTTTTTCTCTTTTCTCTTGTGCCAATCTCTGGTGCCACCCCAACTCCTCCAATTTGCTAACTGCTACTGTCCTCCCACTCTCTGGATAATCTACACATGAAATGAAGGTCACTAAGGGGAAAAGGGATATTATGTATTATACATTATATATTATACACTGAATCAGTCATTTGCGGCTAACAAAAAACAGGGTGGTTCAACTTGTCTCCTGAAAAATAAGATCTGGGGACAGCTATTTCATGATCTTAAGATTATGACTTTACTTGTGGGGTTTGTCAAACCTCGGTTTACGCTGTGACTCTTCCGGATGGCTGATATTAATGGACAGATACAAACCAGGTGAATGGGGATTATACAGAATTTCAAAACAAGATCGTCAACCTTCAGTTTCTTCAAAAACCAAATCACAATGGAGAAAAAGAGACACGGGGCGGGAGGGACGGGCAATGGAACCTACTGATTAAAAGAAGTCTTAAGAGTCACATGTCAACCAACTGCAATGAAAGAAACTTACTTAGATCTTGACTCACAGAGAAGGGGGAAAAAGTATGAGACAAAAGGCAAAATCTGAAACCAGATAGGTGGTGGTATTAAGGAATTATTACATTTTTAGACGGTAAACATGAAAATGTAGTTATATTTTTATAGAAATAAAAAGAGTCTTTTGTTTTAAAAATACATCAAAATACTTAGGGAAGAAATTGTGAGACTTCTTGGATTTGCTCTACAACAAAGTAAATTCTGGGTTGAGAATAATAAGGGCTAGACATGTGCAGGCAAAACAAGATGAGCCCAGAGATGTCAACTGTTGAAGCTGGGTGGTGGGTTCGCTTTTTTTAAGGTGGGCCTTCATGAAGTGGATAGAGTTGAATCTAGCAAAGTGACATCGGAGAATGAAAAGATTGCTAACACGTTTCGAAAGTAAACAGCTCTGACATGTTCTTAATTGCCTGGTCACCTTAAATACTATAGCTATAATGTAGCATATTAAAGAAAATGGTGGACAACGTGAACCAACTGGGAGCTGCTTTAGAAAAAGAAACCAAGAACTTGGGGCTGAAAGACCTGGGGGGAAAGGATTCACCCATGAATTTTCAGTTGTCTTTGCTGCCATGGCCACAGCTGCTACTCCCTCTGTAAACTGCCAATCTCACCTGTACATCCTAAAATTTCTTGGCCCAAACTTCCGTTCATACTAATACACACACTACCACTTCTTTACTTAAGGCAATTTATCTGAGAGATTAATCTGTTTCCGTTATATTTGAAGACAATACTTAACATCATTCACTTTCAGTAATGTCTTACCTATAAAAAAATTCAACGTTTCTCTGAAAAGTACTTAGGTACTATAACTAGATTTATTTTGCAATAGTTACGCTAATCTATAAATCAAAACGCTTACCGGAATCAAAAAATGACAGAGAATCGGCTTCACATGATATACAACTAATGCTAACAGTTATTTAAATTTCAAAATTACAACAAAAAGATGTTTCAGGGAAGCAGCTGTAATAACTTTGGAAAGCATATGCCTGAATGCTTCTACCTGCTTCCAAAGTGAATTCTGGGGCCCCCTGAAAACTTTTAGTATCATAAGGTTTATTGGTTTACCTTATCTTGTTCAAGCTGTTCAATTAAGTTCTTTGCATCACGCAACTGAGTGATAAGTTTAGTCTTCTCAGCCATATGAAGCTCCTAAAAAAATTTTAAAAATTCATTTCCATCTC
This sequence comes from Panthera uncia, assembly GCF_023721935.1. Lineage (NCBI taxonomy): Eukaryota > Metazoa > Chordata > Mammalia > Carnivora > Felidae > Panthera > Panthera uncia. The sequence continues at coordinate 150,289,568 of NC_064810.1, forward strand.
TAAGAAAGCTTCTCCTCACATGAGAACTCTACACATTCTGTCTGATTTGGATACTTGTCAGCCCAGTAGGAGCAACGGCGCACAGGACGTCGGGAAAGGACGGTCAATGCTACAAATCCCAGGGCAACTGGGAGTCCTCTCTGTACTGTGCACGGAAGAAGGGAAGGGCTTTGCAGGAGAGGGCGATGCGGGCCACGCTGGGGCCGGTGGATCTAGCTTTACAGGGTTACATCAAGCCAAACTCATTTGAGCTTTTACCTTCATCTTTTCTAGTTCTTGAAGCCTTTCATCTAGCTGTTCTTGCAGAGCGTCTTTCTCACTGGTTAGCAGTGCGCATTGTTCCTTATGCGACTGAATTGTTGCCTTACAACGCTGCAGGAGATTCTCTTGCCGCTTAACTCTCTGCTGAAGTACTTGCAGGCTTTTAGCAGAAGCTCCATCTACGGCGATCAATAAAGCAGCACGGGCAGGGGCAGTCAGTAAGGAACAGAAGGGCTCTCTGGGAACAGTTCCTCTGTTAGTACACAGGGGTGCACTCTCACCCTACGCTCTGCTGTCCTCTGAGCCGGACGGAGAAGAGAGGCCTACCCTTCCCAGCCTCTGCTCAGTCACTATTTGTATGGCCTGTATCTGAAGAAGCAGGGCAGTGCATTCACCTGACCTATGGTACAACTCCACCCCAAGGGCACAAAACACCCAGTAGTTAACTAACTTGCCAGAGTCCACCCTCCTTGAAAGACAGTTGGATGACCGTCTTTTGTTATTCAAAAGTGCCCTCTGTGTCCTGGCTCCCATCCCAAGGGGATTAATAAGAAATTTTTCTAATGTATCCTCATCTGTTCCTGAGAGGAGTTCTGGTAAGTACAGCTTTCTACATTCTCCATACGTTTATGAGTAAAGTTTTCATACTCACAGGGGTATTTCAGGACCCTTTATAGGCTGGTTGCTCACACAGATGGCTGTTCAGCACCTAACTCTGGCCCTGCCCGGACTAACGATTTGTCATAAGCATCTTTGGGAGAAAGACCTACTAAATAAAAAGTGGGGATTTTGCTGACTATGTACCTTAAAGCCTCAAAGAGTATGGAGAGCAACAACTGGATTGTGAGACAAAATTTACTATTCTTTCTTTTTTTTTTTAATGTTTATTTATTTTTGAGAGAGAGAGAGAAAGACACAGAATGAGAGGGGAAGGGGCAGAGAGAAGAGGAGACACGGGCAGGCCCCAGGCTCCGAGCTGTCAGCACAGAGCCTGACACAGGGCTCGAACTCAAGGACTGTGAGATCATGACCTGAGCTGAAGTTGGACGCTTAACTGCCTGAGCCACCCAGTGCCCCTATGCCTTCTTTTCTAATTAGAAAGCAAATACAGATATCTTTGAATGCAGAAATATTTAAGCAGTATTACTTAAAAAATGAAATAGCCAGCGACAAGAACAAATTCACTTATCTTAAACAGGATGGATCTGTTTTTACGAAATCTAGCTACCACTATCAACAAAACAGTGTAACATCATGAATTTTAGCGCATGTGCTGCTGAAGTGAGCGCTAGAGTGAATTTTAATTACAACGAAAACGTGGTGCTACTCACGGGCTTTCAAGTCTTAAAACAATGACTTAGCTCCGTTCTCCTGAATAACCACAACAAACAAAGAACCAAAGTAACAAACACTCGTGCATCTTTCTGGAAATCGTAGGAGGACACTTTTCTGTCTCAGCCCACATCATGCCCCGGAAACTCTCAACATCCTCCCCTAGCTTCTAAACTAGCTTTTTCACAAGATGAAGCTTACCTACTGGCTCTATATCACTATCCGTGTTCTCTTTAGTGGCACCTTCAGCCTGTGGTTCCATCTGAGGACACGGTTTCGGTAAATCAACATTCATGGGGCCATTTCGTAACCGCTGTTTCAGCAGAGAAACCTAAAAAAGAAATGTGCATTAGAAAATAAGATGATAGGGGCGCCTGGGTGGCTCAGTCGGTTAAGCATCCGACTTCAGCTCAGGTCATGAGTTCGAGACCCACATGGGGTCAGTGCTGTCCGTGCAGAGCCCACTTTGGATTCTGTGTCTCCCTCTCTCTGTGCCCTCCCTCGCTCATGCTCACTCGCTCACTCTCTCTCAAAAATTAAAAAAAAAAAAAAAAAAATAGGCCATTTTGGGGCACCTGGTGGCTGAGCTCAGGTCATGATCTCATGGTCCTGGGATCGACCCCATGTCAGGCTCTGTGCTGAGCATGGAGCCTGCTTGGGATTCTCTCCCCCACTGCCCCTCTCTGGCTCACACACGTGCACCCCCCACACACACACATACACACTCTCTCTCTCTCTCTCTCTCTCTCGCTCTCAAAAAAAAAGAAAAAAAGGCCATTTTGTAACATCTAGAGCCTCAAAACTCCCTTCATTTTTCTCTGTCCAAACGCCACACACTTTTTCTTGTAATCTTTTACCTGAGTCTGGAGAACACTGATGTGCTGATCTTTTTCCTCTAGAGATGCATCAAACTCCTCTTGCAGACGTTTTTTCGCTTGTTGATCCATCTGCAGCTCCTAGAACACAAAGAGCTTTAAAGTAGTTTTCGGTAAAAAACAAAAAAAATACAAACTTGAGGTTTTCAAAGCTCAAAAACATAATCCAGATTTGCGTTTCTCTGAAGGTAAAGTATCAGCAACAATAATTAGAGAAGAATCAGCGCCTAAAACGTTAGCATTTCTCCCAGCAGATAATTTTGTTCCTTCAAAACCCCGAAGGTCCAAGAAGAAAGTGTATTTGTAGAGCTGGAATGACTGCTCTATGATGTTAATAGTGTGGAGAGGACAAATAATTATTTAAGCTAAAAAAATCTTTATCCGACTTTAAGACATCTTACTCCTTGTGCTCTCTGGATGCACTTGACCTAAAACTACATTGTTTTCTACCAAACAGAGAGCCAATACAACCTTCCTCCTCCCAATACCCAGAAGCAAGAGACAGCCAAAGTCAGAAGCTTCCTCATCTGTGAAACGAAAAGGCTGAACTAGCCCATCACCAAACTGAAAAATTTCAAGTTCCTGAAATTACTTAAAATGCTCCTTTCTCTGGGTCATCAGGGAGCCTTCCCAACTAAATCCAATGGTCTTTACCTCTCTATTATAGCAGTCACCAATAGTTCCCTTCTCAGATGAGGCACCTGCTCTCTGGGGCTTTAGGCTCCTGTCTACACTCCTGTCTCTTATTTTGCCCCACCCGCCTCACAGATTCTATTGGCATCGATCCCCCTTCAGTCCTGTGCCTTCGGTGCTTCTGACACTTATTCCGTTAGAATGCTAGAGATTACAGTCTGGAGCATATGAAATATCCCATCAAAACCCATCTATTTTTCTAGGATGCCTCCTTTTCTAGTTCCCTGAGCTCAGAACGTTCACAGTCACATTTTGCCTCCCTTTGTCAATCCCTGCGTATGAGCAGATTCTTTTACTGCTGTTACAATATTTGAGCGCTCTCGTTTTCCACATCCGTAACTATAGTCCAGATCTCTATCATTTCAATGACTAAGTTCCTTCAGTAGCCTTCTAGAGAGAATTCTCACCTCAAGTCTTCCTCTGGTTTAATCCATCCCTTGCACACACATTTGCTAGGAAATTTTCCCCAAACAACATTTGCAAGGACTTAGCAAGCAACGCCCTCTTTCTACAATGTTTCAAATTTATTAGCTCTCAAAACACTGAAGCACTAACTGTTCTCTATTCTCCCCCACACCTACACCGCCCCAAGATCCCACTGGCACTGCTCCTCTCACTAAAACTCCTGGCTTGGCTCCTCCCACGGAACGAGTCTCCAAATGCCAGTCTTTGAGTCAGGACAGGTCCACAATGAAGTCTTGACGGATCCGTGGTGAAATAACAAACACAAAGCCGGTGGAGACAGTTTTTCCTTCATTTAAACACCTGTCCTTTACTCTGAGAACATGTCTTTCCTACTCTTTTTTGTGATTAAAAAAAAACCTTTTCATGGGGCGCCTGGGTGGCGCAGTCGGTTAAGCGTCTGACTTCAGCCAGGTCACGATCTCGCGGTCCGTGAGTTCGAGCCCCGCGTCAGGCTCTGGGCCGATGGCTCGGAGCCTGGAGCCTGTTTCCGATTCTGTGTCTCCCTCTCTCTCTGCCCCTCCCCCGTTCATGCTCTGTCTCTCTCTGTCCCAAAAATAATAAAAAAAAAAAAAAAAAAAAAAAACCTTTTCAGGGCACCTGGCTGGCTCAGTTGGAAGAGCAGGCAGCAGCTGATCCCAGGGTTGTGACATGGGTATAGAAATTACTTAAAAATTAAAAAAAAAAAAAAAAATCTTCCACAAAATAATGACAATAAAAGAATCTGGTTCCTTATTCAATGTCCTACTTGAAAAAATAAAAGTCTGCAGCTCCCTGACAATTCTCCTTTCCCCTCTATCTGGAAGGAACTAGAAGGTAATTTTTCAGTCCATGAAAGCCAAACAGTCTGGAAAGCACTGCCGTCCATGACTCCGCACAGGCCAATTCTTTATGATCCTTTACCCTCTTTAAAATTCATTTCTTCCAAATAATTTTCCACATCCTACCATACTAGACTCTGTTATATGCCATCTCTAACAGCCAACAAAAATGCCTCAATTTTTTTTTTGAGAGAGAGCACGTGCACGCGCACACACACACGCGCACACACACGTGCATGGGGGAGGGGAAAAGGGGGAGAGGGAGAAAGAATCGTAAGCAGGCTTCATGGTCAGTGCAGAGTCTGACACAGGGCTCGACCCCATGACCATGAGATCATGACCGGAGCTGAAATCAAGAGTCAGACGTTTAACCAACCTAGCCACCCAGGTGTCCCCAAATTCCTCAATATATATGACGGTTTTCAGGGTTTTGATGTTTTAACCTCTCCGTGTGGACACAACAGCAGCATCTTTTAATCATACGCTCCACTCCCTCCAGTTGTCACTTTACCCTATTCTACTAAGTGCTCCATAAACAATACAGACTACAGCTAAAAAGGAACTTAAGAACTGTCTACTTCTATCCTGACGACGGCCCACAGGCTGGCTAGCCAATTGTCCAATATTTCCTTGACAGGGATCTCACTACCTCTAGAACTGGACCCTAGTATCTGGGGTCATTTCTTGCTTTAAAAATTTCTTCTAGAGCACCTGGGTGGCTCAGCTGGTTAAGTATCTGACTTCGGCTCAGGTCATGATCTCATGGCTGGTGAATTCGAGCCCCACATCAGGCTGTGTCCTGCCAGCTCAGTCTCCATCTCTCTCTCTGCCCCTTCCCCATTCATGCTCTGTCTCTCTCGCTCTCTCAAAAATTAAATAAAACATTAAAAAAAATTTCTTTTGGGGTGCCTGAGTGGCTCGGTCAGTTAAGCGTCCGACTTCAGCTCAGGTCATGATCTCACGGTTCGTGAGTTTGAGCCCCGCGTCGGGCTCTGTGCTGACGGCTCAGAGCCTGGAGCCTGCTTCGGATTCTGTGTCTCCCTCTCTCTCTCTGCCCCTCCCCCACTCATGCTCTGTCTCTCTCACTCTCTCAAAAGTAAGTAAACATTAAAAAAATTTATTTTAATTTATTTTTTTTTCAACGTTTTTTTTTTTTTATTTTTGGGACAGAAAGAGACAGAGCATGAATGGGGGAGGGGCAGAGAGAGAGGGAGACACAGAATCGGAAACAGGCTCCAGGCTCCGAGCCATCGGCCCAGAGCCTGACGCGGGGCTCAAACTCACGGACCGCGAGATCGTGACCTGGCTGAAGTCGGACGCTTAACCGACTGCGCCACCCAGGCGCCCCTATTTTAATTTATTTTTGATTAAACCTTCAGGGTATATTTAATACTATTTGAACTTTTTAGCCAAATAATAATAAATGGCTCTATAATATTACTAAATATAACAAACTAATTCAATAATGTTCCCATTTTTGGCCATTCAGACCGTTTACAAATTTTGGCAAATCTTGAAATTAACATTTTTATGCATATGATTTGAAAGGTCTTTCTGATTATACCCTTAGAGAGAAATCCTGATGAGTAGAATGTATCAAATACATTAACTATTTCACTATTTTTTATCTTTGCCCTATGCTACCCATTATGTTCAGATGTGATTTCAAGCTGCAAAAAATGAACCCTCCTCCCTAAAGTTAGCTTTGAGAACAGCAATTGCTTATAATGAACTGCATCTAGGTGGGCCTAGAAAAAGTACATGCCATGCACGGACAGAAGGACAGAGAAAGGAGGAAATATCTAGGATAGTGTCTTCATTTACTCCCCATTTATCTGGCCTTAAAAGGGAATCAGAACCCTATCTACTTGGATGAGCTCATAATATTCATAGTTCTATTGACTTTCTCATAATATGATATTCCTATTTAATATCTGTGGATGTTATAAGATTCAAGATCAGGCAAAGAAAATTACATGCTATCTGTTGGAAATGGTTTTGCTTACCCTTCTACTTATCTGATTCATTAACAAATGCCTAATATGCTAAAAATCAGCGTAAGAATAAAATATACATACATATATGTATATGTATATATAGGACTGCTGTTTTGTTTTGTCATCCATCCAAAAAATATTAGAGGAGAGATGTTCATGGATTCTACTCACGTGTATATGCATGAGGAAGAAATAAAATACTAAGCAAGCAATGTTTTCTGAATATCTTTTTTTATTACAGTTATTTGTTAGCTGCTTGTTTATCAAAAGAAACTATGCCATAACCGAGTATTCATGTTCCATAATTGAGGAACACAGATCAGTGACAAAATTCCATGGGACTCAACCCAAAGAAATTCTTTACATTCCAAAATCCTTTTAGCCCCTGAAAGATACCAGCTTTCCTCATCTCTTCAAAATCTTTCATAGAATCTTAATTTCCATAGAAATCTGCATATGCCTTCTTTCTTGGTTCAGCCACAGCAAACTTACAGAAAGCTGCAACCCCCCAGGGATACAGTGAATATGCCAACAATAAGAAACCGCAGACGCTTAGCCAGAAGGCCTTGCATCTGAGGTTTCGTCAAAGCACTGGAAGTCATGGTAGTTCTCAATGCTAGCCTCAAACCCAACATCCTTCCTGAATATCTTCATATAACAAAATAAAGAAAATTATACTCTTTTTCCTGGTCTAAATCAATAAAGTACTAATGAACCTGTGTGTAACTTCCCTTCAGACTTTAATTCCAAAGAAACGAAATACTTTATGACTTACAGCACTTTGAATGTTTAATTAAATACTAATCATGATTTTATGGATTATACTATTTAGCTGAAGGAAATTTTCTGTTCTTTGTGAACAAAATTTAAAATATCCAGACCCTCACTTATCCATTTAGTATCTACACATAAATTACAGAATAAATCTCTCTTCATGTAACTGGAACCAGAGTTATAGTTCAGAAATAGACCTTAGCTACTAAAAAAATAGTGTAGATCTGTACCAAACAACTATTTATTCTATGGCCTCTAGACCCCTTGTTCCTCCTCTCTTCCCTTGGCCCAGCTGTCCCCTGGCCATTCCATTGATTACAGTCTTGACTAAAGACAATGTGGTAGGCAGAATACGGCCCCACAGATCCCAAGTCCTAATTCCTGAACCTGGAATATATCAGGAGAAGGTGCAGATGTGAATAAGTCAAGAGCCCCGAAATAGGAGATTATCCTGGATTATCTGGGTGGGCCCAATCTAATCTCATGGGTTCTTAAAATCAGAACCTTTCCCAATTGAGTTCAAAGAGAAGGGGAGAAGTGATTATGGTCGAATGGGCAGAGATGCAACATTGACAGCTTTGAAGATGAAGGAAAAAGGCTTTGCCACGTCCAAGGACCAGAGGACGTGGCAGCCTCAACAGCTGGAAATGGCAAAGAAACAGATTGTCCCCTAGAACCTTCATTAAGGAACAGTCCAACCGACACCTTGATTTCAGCTGCGTAAGACTTGTGTCAAATTTCTGAGATTTGTGTTGTCTTAAGCCACTAAGGTTGTGGTATTTGTTGCAGCAGCAACGAAAAACTAACACAGGTAGGCAGATACTAAAAATAACTAAAACTTGTCAATCTGTGTCTCTGACAAGTATTTCCTAACAGGGTTTTCATTTTCACAAGGGTTAAAAGGAAAAGAATACATATGTAATGGCTTATGACCTAACAGTATACATATGGAAAAAGATCTTTAAATGGTGGAAAAACTGGAATAGTATATAAAAATTTATTTAACTAATTTCATGAATCATAATTGATGGTGGTAGTATTAGTATTGTTATTCTAAGACTGTTGTGTTTATAATGCTGGAATAAGGCCAATAAGTGATTTTGGGTCTTTTATCATCAGGTTCTTCCACACACGAACTGTAAGGAAAAGAAAGGGATCCAGGGGGATGTGTAGATTCAAGGAGACTTTTCAAGATCTACCAAAACAATTTTTACACAGGCAAGACTATTATGTCTAGAGGTGCACACTTAGGTGATAAAACCTTAGGGGTACCTGGGTGGCTCAATCAGTTAAGCGTTGGACTCTTCATTTGGGCTCAGGTCATGATCTCACGGTTCATGGGTTCGAGCCCTGTCTCAGACTCCATGCTGCCAGTGTGGAGCCTGCTTGGAATTCATTCTCTCTCTCTCTCTCTCTCTCTCTCTCTCTCTCTCTCAAAATAAAGAAACTTAAAAAAAAAAAAAAAGCTTAAAGAGACACAAGGAAGTACAACACAAGTCAGTTGTTATTTTTGAAGAAAGGGACGGGACTATGACTTGGTTGGGAAACACACAGGGGCTCTTGGGATGACAAGGAACATTCTATTTCTTGACCGTGGTGGTGGTTATGATGTGTTCACCATACACATATAAGCCATATATCTTTGTGCATGATTTTCTATATTTGTTATACTTTACAATTAAAATATTTTCACAATCAAAATATTTTTAAAATTTTACCATAAGCGATACAGGGGCGATATAGAATCCTATCCTCTAACCAATACAAGTCAATAATATCTGTTCTTCTCAAGACAGGACAGGAGCAGAAATGAGCAAAGTATGATTCCAAATGATAAATATCTGCCTCGATTCTAATACTTCATTGTAAAAGTTATCCCCCAAAATTATAATGAACATAATTTTTATCTAATTTTACCAAGATTATTGGTTAGGAAAAACAAAAAACAAGCCTGAAATACCTAATAGAGGAGACTGGTTAGCCTTGGAAGTTGCCACTGACTGTTCAAGCTGGCAAATGATATTCTACTGCTAAACATGATATTCTTTTCTCTTAAGTTTATTTATTCATTTTGAGAGAGAGGGTGTGTGTGTCTGTGTGCACATGCACAGGGGAGACACAGACAGAGAGGGAGGGGGAAAATCCCAGGCAGGCTCCTCACATCGTCAGCACGGAGCCGGACTCGTTAGAGCGGGGCTCCAACCCATGAACTGTGAGATCCCGACCTAAGCCCAAACCAAGAGTCGGATGCTTAACCAACTGAGCCACCTAGGTGCCCCTAAGTAAGATCCTCTTATGTCATTAATTCCACCAACAGTACATACCTTAGGAAAACGACACAAATAAAAACTGTAAAAACTGATCGCTGATCTTATAAGCTGGGCTGTTTAGTTTCTAACTAGTTTCTCTAACTACCGAAGTGTATATGAAACTCTCCCAACAAGTACAAGAGTTCTGATAAATGTAAGAGATTTAATTACTATTCTCAAAGTACTAATCACAACTTACCTCTCTTAACTCTCCAATTCTCCGAAGTGCTTTATCCTGACTCTGACTTAATATACCCTTCAATTTAAAAAGAAAAAAAAAAAGTTGGTTCAAACAACTGCATGACATACTAATGAAAAGCAAGTAGAAAAAGAGCACAAATCATTGAACTTTATCTTTAACATCCTTTACACTGGGACTATGCAACCACAGTTCTCTACCGCCACTTAGTGGTAGAATTACATACATCTAGAAATAAAAATCCATAGACAATTCATAGATACACAAGCAAGGTACCCACAGACTGTAGGAATAAGATGAACTTTTGAATATGAATTTATGAAATATTAATAATACAATGGATTAAAACAGAGCTACCTCATGTCAAAAGACCCCATGTTCAAGAAAACATTAACTAAAAACCCTATTTGTAATATCCTGATTTCCACATTTGTTATGGACAATGAGAACACTGAATCAGCAATAAATAATTGGTATGATCATTCTGAACTGATTATACTCCAGATCAAAGCCAGAAAATTTAATATTGTACTTAATGAAGATTATTATTTATAGCAGATTAAATATTTTACAATAATGCACATGGGGAAATTAATTAGTGTCTTTAGATGGGACAAAATGCTAAACTGTTAATAAAATAACTTTTACTGTAAAAAATAAGACTATATTTTTGGTGCATGACTTTCTATATCTGTTATATTTTACCATTAAAAGACATTAAAATGTTTATCGTGATACAGCAGAGATAAAAAATGCTATCCCCTAACAAAAATAAGCCTATATTCTCCATCTTTCTCAAGACAGGACAGAAACAGAAATTAATACAGCATGATTCCAAGTGATAAATATGTATACATCTTATCACAGCAAACTGATGGTACCGTTTGAAGTGGAATGGATACTTCCCCTTAGCTCTGACCTGTGAATTATCACCTGGGATACCTGGTGGGAAATGTCTAGCCACAGAACAGGGTGACACAGTGGGGCTGAGGTGCGCCACCCAGAAGAGCTTCCTCTCTCCACATACTTAACCAAGAGCTTTACAAGCAGCAGCCTCAGGAAAAAACAGAGAAGATGCTTGTGTTTGGACCTTGATATAATGATAAGGAACAGAGACGTCTGCAGATATTTCAAAAATAGAAGGGAAAGCTTAGAAGGCTGTATGTCTCTACCACTAAAAACCAAGACGTGACTTGCAAATTGAGACACCAGAAAGCATGTTTGAAAGAGGCAAACACGCCTTAAATCCGAACCTCTTACACACCGCAGGGGATCCACAATTCAAAAAAGCCCATCCCGACCAGAGGTAAAAATCTCTGGAATTTCTCATTCACTCCCTTTATTAAAACAACGGGGAAGGGGCGCCTGGGTGGCGCAGTCGGTTAAGCGTCCGACTTCAGCCAGGTCACGATCTCGCGGTCTGTGAGTTCGAGCCCCGCGTCAGGCTCTGGGCCGATGGCTCGGAGCCTGGAGCCTGTTTCCGATTCTGTGTCTCCCTCTCTCTCGGCCCCTCCCCCGTTCATGCTCTGTCTCTCTCTGTCCCAAAAATAAATAAAAAACGTTGAAAAAAAAAAAATTAAAAAAAAAAAAAAAACAACGGGGTGCCTGGGTGGCTCAGCTGGTTAAGCGTGACTCTTGGTTTCAGCTCAGGTCATGATCTCAGGTCAGTTAGTGAGTTCGAACCCTGGAGAGTGATTCTCTCTCCCTCCCTCTGCCCCTCTTGTGCTCTCCTTCTCTTTCAAAATAAATAAATAAACTTAAAAAAAAATACTTGGGTCACATGGAGAATTATTAAAAGTGAGGGTCAGAACTATCTTACTGTAAGACTCTAATTTTTAAATAATGTATGAATCAATATCATAGCCAAGATATCACTTACTTGGAGCTTCTTCTTCTCTCTCTGAAGAGTCTGATAAGCTATGACAAACTAAAATAAAGAAAAAGTCACCAATAATATCAGTCATTCCTAAATAAATGAGTTATTTTATTTTATTTTTTTTATTTTTTTATTTTTTAATAAATGAGTTATTTTAAATACTGCTAACGCATCTCTTTATGAAAGTCACAAATACACAAATCAGGAGAATCCTTTTATAGATAATTCAACCTCATTAGATGCATATAGCATACAGTCAAAATTAACAAATGAAATGTATTTCTAAAAAATAAAATATAACTTGACTGTATAAAGATGTTAAGTCTGGACTCGATTCCACCTCAGGCACATACATCTTTAAATCTCAGTACCCAATTATGATCAGAGCCAACTTGCCTAAAGGCACGAGGCTGCTCAAACTGCGGCCACAAACCAGTACCATCAGCGACAGCATCCCCTGGGAGCTGGCTTAGGAGGAGAAAGTCTTGGGTCCCACGCCAAACTAACGGAATGAGGCTGGAGTTGGGGGTGAGGGGAGGGATATGTGTTTATTTAGCAAGCTCACCGGGCGGTTTTGTTGCTTTGGGCTATTATAGACCATGTAATTCATCTCTAAAAGACTCTGATTATAGGAACTGTGATGAGGGCTGGGTAAAAATCTGAAGAAAGGGACTCGTAACCAATAGATGAAAACTGGTAATGTAGGTTCTGAAGAGATGTTTAACCATTTAACCTAATTAAATAGGATATTTAAACATTCTACACAACCTGATGAAATTATACACTAACAAATCTCTTAAACCTAGAGATTCCATAGCCCTATTCATCTGAAAAATAAGCACATGACTCCAATGGATTATTTGGACCCTACTTCAGAAGTACAACAGGGCTCTGAAGAGACAGGCTGCAGCTTGAAGAGGAAGCACTCCCCTACTCCGCACCCTGCCATTCTCCTTGGAAGGTTGCTGTGTGCCCCTCAACGCATCTACCGATGCCTTGACTTAACGGGGCAGGCAGTCATGGAAGGGGAGTCCATGCAATAAAGAATTAAAAAAAAAAACATCTGCCTGAGACCACAATCATCCTCCTCTTACTACCTTAAAATAGCTATTCTTATTCCCGGATAGGAAAACGGTGCTCAACAAGCGGGGAGTAGGACAGGTGGGAAGAGTAAGCCAACAATGAGATGTCACTTACAGCACGATCTTATCCTGGTCACCTACAATGGCAAGGAAAGACAGACATGAAGACTATGTGCTCTTTTCATCCCTAAGAAGCTGCATGACTCTACTTGAGGTGGCACAGAAGGGTGGAAACAACCAGAAAGACCTGAGGTCTGTCAGCTGCTACCTGTGTGACTTTAAGCACATTTCCTTAATCTCTGTGATTAAGTCTCCACGAGCCTCTCAACCCCATTCTACTAAATGAAGCTCATTAATATCTACTTCACAGAGAAGGTGCAAAATTCAATGGCACCGCAAACTTAAAATGCATAGTGTCTTGCATACTTTCATACTACTTACACTGCTGCCCCAGCTTCAAACTTAGAAGCAACAGGCAAGTTAGTAAAAATAACATAAGTCTAAACAACAAATAATCCAGGACGATTATTGACTCGGACAGAAATGAATAACAATAAATTTACGGGAAAAAGCTGCCTGATTCCACGAGTACCTCATGAGAGAGATGGCTTTAATGCTATTTACATGTCTAGCCTCCAGCGAGCTGAGAGAGTTTAGCCTAATAATTCCTTCCTATTTTGTCAGCACTTTGTAGTTTTAAAAAGATATTTTACATATTTCGTCTAGAGGTTTCTGTTTTTATGTTTGGCTGCAAGGGTAAAACTAAGCATACTACAGCCATAATCGAAAATGGCAGTTATGGCTAACATTATATACGGACCTTGAACCTTATTATTCATCAATTAAAGTTAACTATAATGCTGAGTTAACTGGTAAGGCAATAAAACATTATGCACTGTCTAAGGAAAAAAATTCCACGGGCAACTCGCCCCAGAAAGGCTTTCCTAAGGAAGAAGAGTTTTCACTGCACAGGACAGGGAGGGAAACTAATGCAACCCAGCCCAAAGGGAAGAGCGGAAAAAAGATGGAATGGGACTGCTTCCTTCCTCTCTTAGACCACAGACAGTGCCATCCTCAAGGGATTTAGCAAGTAAAGATTCATCTGAGGTGAAGTTTAGATGCAGGTATAATGAGAGTGAACCAAATGTGTCAGAAAATCGGACCACCTAAAACATAATTAGGGTAAGCAGCGATGGAAGTCTGGTCGGCAGAAGAGGTCACTTCGGAAGCACAGCAGTTAGAAGATGAACAAAAAAAGGGGATGTGAGGAGGAAAGATGATGCGCTCTGCACGGCGGGGGGGGGGGGGGCGGGTGTGTGTGTGCAAGCAATGTTGGGGAGAGGGGCTGGGGGAGAAGAGGGGCACGGAAGGTGCAAACCGGAAGGCTACAGAAATGATCTTCTCCAAAATTTGACTAACAGTCTTGCCAAAGGGGTTCTGTACACCTGAAAATCTTTAGATAATGCCAGAGACTAGCCATAATAATCAGCGGATATGGGGAATCAATGGTTTAGCCAACCACAAGAGTAAAAGCCATACAGTAGTATGAACTAGACAGAGAACAAGAGGGAAATTTTTCGTATTGGAAAAAAAAAAAAAAAAAAAAAAAAAATCATGCTCCTACCTCGGAACATTTTCCTTTGTAGCTATTCAACCTTCGTTCCATTTTTCGCAAGCATTGAATCAACTGTTCTTTGTTGAGACTGTCTAAATTAGGGAGTGAGTCTTCTGGTTCACTCTCCATATCAGAGGATGGATCAAAGGTGGCCGCAGAAAAGTCCAGGTCAAATCGATTCAGGGACTCTCTGGAAGACGTTCGTACCAAAGACTCTTTAGAAGAAGATCTGAACAGAGACTCCTTTAGTGGACTTCGAAACAAAGACTCCACTGAAGGTACCCGGAGCTGGAGCTTCTGTGCAAAAGACTGCGTGTCACCCGACTGCAACCAAAACCCGACAAAATATGTGGTTAAAATGCACATTTAGACTTCTAGTATTCCCTATCACCACCAACACCAGTAATCTATTAAAAGCTCTAACAAATGCAATTTACATTCCTGACATTTTGCATAACACACCGTTTTCTGGAAAACAAGAGACACCCGGCTGTTTCTGAAAAAGCACTGGACCTGGAGTCAGAGGGCTGGGATACAGGTCCCAGGTCCATCACCAAGCAGTGGAACGACCTTCACTAAGTCACTTCCCTTCAGTTTGCACATCTGTAATAAAGGAGGATGCCATGCTTCCCAGCCGACCTCACCGGTGTGCCGTGAACATCTGTCCACTCAACTAGAAGATCCTCGGAAGCAGTGATGTCTGTATCACCAGTATACACACCCAGTGCCTAAAATGGGGGTATATATGTTGTGAAGTGTGTGGCTAGAATCAAGTGGGCTTTACCCTGAGTCTCCATGAGGTGCTGATTCCTGATTGCCCTCTTTAACACAAGAGGGGAATGGGGGAAGGGGGAGGGGAATGCTTAGTGAGCCCACTCTGTTCACTAAGAGAATGCCAGGCAGGGTTGACTAGTGACATCCAGCTCGGTGTAATTACCGTTCTGTCTACTGAGAATAAAAATGAGCATTAAAAAGTCACGGAGGACGACTCAAAAATCTGAGCTAGAATCCCTCCGCACAAATCAGTTAAGTCTGATGTTAGAAACAGTAATAAGCAAGAGCTGTTCTCTTAATTTGAATGATGTGTTAATTTGAATAGTAACAACGAAAAATAACATAACATAATTCAACAAAATGCTCCAAACTGCATTGTTTTGTTCAGGGGACAGCAGTATTTAACAGGTGTTTCCTAGGAACTCATTCTCATTAGTGTGCCACAGGGTCATCTGCTAGATCTCAGCAGTGCCAGGAATGAATGCCCACGAAAGACAGAGGCCATGTGTGGGCAAAAGTTACAGGAAAATAAAAATATTCTCTTTAGTATACAATTTAAAAAAGCGAACCAGGAAAACTTGACTCATGGATGCTAGAGACTTAGTATCAGTATTGGGCAAGGCGGGAGTGAGGGGAGATAACATGCCCCCCCCTTCACATGCACAGAGATTTCTCACAGGTGATTTATAATAGTAAAAACCGGAAACCCAAATGTACACCCACTAGAGGATACGTCATGTACATTACAGTACATGAAAAGAGGTTCAAGACATACTATTAAATGGAAAAACACCAAGTTAGAAAATAATACACATACTGTGAACTCATTTTGATTTAAAGCAATTACAGGTACTTTTCCATATGCAGTATATGTATTTACACAAACACCCTTCTATCATAATGTGCAAGTTTACCTTTATGGGGGGTGGAGGGATGGAGAAAGTCTTAAGGGAGAGGAGGGACCCTCATGCTCAAAACCTTTTAAGAACTGCTTTACTGATACTCCACGACCAGCCACTTCTGACCTATGCAAAAAGTGCTTTTCACTTCACACAGACGGTGAGTTGCCCTGGGACAAACAAGTGAAGCAAGTTCGAATTACACTAGAAACAGTGTTGTCTTAGGGTCAGCCAGAAGCTAAAGAACAATGTCAAAGACACGTCTTCGCAGAAGCTGATAAACCTGGTAACAGCCACCCCAGTACATTTGGAAGTGACACGTTTGAGTGTAGTGATTCGGCCTGTGGACTATCGAATTAGGGTGCCTAAGTTCAAATCCTGGTTCCCCCAGTATGTTCGACATGACCTTGACCAAATTACTTAACTTCACTAGTCTTCTTTCTTCCTCTTTAAAATGGGGATGATAAAAATAATTATATGACGATGATGATAATACTACCCACCTCAGATGGATGCCACAAGCACTGAGTTAATACATGCAAAGTGCTTACAATGTAGCAAATACTCAATATACATTAATAATCATTACAATCATTAGAGAAAGGAGACTAAAATAAAAGACAAACTTACAAATGAGAACGTCATACACAAGCTTCTGTGGCAGACCCTTTCATATGATGCAGTAGCTAAGAGCACAGGCTATGAAACCAGACCTCTTGGGCCCAAGTCTTAGCTCTGCCATTACTGGCACTATGACCCTGGGCAAGTTACCTGACCTTTGGTGCTTCTGCTTCCTCATATGTAAAATGCACTCATTGCACAGGGTAGTCGTGAAGGGTAATAAGTCAATACACGCACAGTACTTCAAAGTAAGACTGGCTTAAGGTAAACAAATACTGGCTACCACCTGATATCTAATCTTCCTGTTTTTCTTTCTACCAGGACCCAGTTTTGTTCAGAGTAAGTAATACTCACCTTCCCAAGCACAAATTAAAGCCACATGAGACACCACCACCCATCCACCAGAATGGCTACAATTAAAACTATGGAAAATACCAAGTATTGGTAAGGATATGGAGTAGTCCACTTTGGAAAACTACTTGTCGGTATTTACTAAAACCAAATACAAGTACACGACCTGAATCAGCAATTTCATTACTAAGTATGGACTCAGCGGAAATGTATATGTATGTTCAGCAAAAGATAAACTAGAAAGTTTACAGCAATCTTATTCAAAATAGCCCCAGGGGCGCCTGGGTGACTCAGTCGGTTAAGCGTCCGACTTCGGCTCAGATCATGATCTCAGGGTTTGTGGATTCGAGCCCCGCATCGGGCTCTGTGCTGACAGCTCGGAGCCTGGAGCCTGCTTCGGATTCTGTGTCTCCTTCTCTCTCTGTCCCTCCCCAACTTGTGTTCTGTCTCTGCCTCTCAGAAATAAATAAATGTAAAAAAAAAAAAAAAAAAAAAAAAATAGTCCCAAACCTGAAGCTACTGTTGATGCCTATCAATAACCAAATGGATAAATTGCAGTCTGTTCACCAACAGAATACTAGACAGCAGTGAGAATGACTTACAGCCACAACAATATAGACGAATCTCATAAAGCATTGAGCAAAAGAAGACAGACGAAAGAATACTCATTTTTATTCCACTTACATAAAGTTCAAAAACAGAAAATTAACCTAAACGTCAGGATAGTAGTTATCCTTGGGAGTCAGAGCAGGGAATGGAAGCGACACTGGTAATTTCTGTGTCTTGATTTGGAGCATTGGCTACAAAGGTGTACTTGATGTGTAAGCATTCAGAAAGCTGTATAAGGTGTATATCATACTTTTCTGTATACATTATATTGTGATATATTTCAATTAAAGGGGTTTTTCTAATTAGCTTTTCCCAGACCCTGTTTCATCTAGGAGGGGGCCAGGTGACTGAGTTCAGCCAATAAGTCACGATACATGGAAATCTATACGATGGAACCTTCTAGGAGACAGATTATTTTCTTCATAAAAAGGAATATGCCTTTTGTCTTTGCCTCCTGTCTTGAGTCTTTCCTTCTGTCTAGAATGAAGATGTAACTCTTGGAGGGCAACTTGTAGTTGTGAGGGTGAAAGGCAGTGGTAAAGAATGTGGGGGGACAAGAAGCTAACTGGAGAAGGGCCCTTAAAGACTGTTTATCCTCAAGCTTTCTGATATGTGAAAAAATACACTCCCACTGGTGCCAAATGTTGTCAGGTTTCTGATATCAAAGACATTCACGGATTTAGAATTCATTTTTGAAAAAACTGATGGGGGGGTAGGGAAGGAGAAATGTATACGCCAAAATAAGCGAACATATCAGAGTTACTTTTAATTCCTTTCTGTCTCCCCCATTTGACCCCGTTTTCAATCCCTCCTTTTTATTCTCCCAACACTATTCTTATTCAGAACCTTATCCTCTATAAGCTGGATACCAGCAGCAGTCTTCCGTTCCCCTGCCTCTAATCTCTTACCCTAATCTGCCCTGTCACACTGTCGCCAGAATTGTCTTCCTAAAACATCATTTAGATCATTTCGTTCCAATTCTTAAACTGGATTCCCATTTAATATAAGGTTCAAGATCCTGAGCTTATATTCAAGGTTCCCATCTCCCAAGACCCATTTCTCTATAAACTCACCCCTCCATGTACCAAAAACCTGAGTCACAACAGGCAACTTCCCGCCCCCTTAACAAATGCATCAATGTGTGCCTCTGTACCGCTGCCCATAATTTCCCTGCATATGAAAATCCAGACATCCTTCAAAACTCAGCTCAAATGTCCGCTTTTCCAGGAAACCTCAGATCTCACTCATCAGAAACAACCTTTCTCTATGGCCTAAGCTTTTACCAGAACCATTCCTGGAGCACTGACTGCATTCTGACTCACCGTTAGTTAGTTACATACTGGTGTAACAACCAGCTGAATTGTTTATGCCCCAAAACAACTACGGTCACTTACAGCACAGTGACTAAGAACACAGACTCTGAACCGAATTCCCTGATTTGAATCCCAGTTTCACCACTCACTAGTTTTAAGACCTCTATGTTTTAATTTTCTCATGTGTAAAATGGAAATAACAACAGTCCTGCCCAGTAGGATTGTTATGAGAATTAAATAAATGAAAACATTTCAAATGGTGTGCTATATGCAGTAAGCACTAAGTAAGTTTTCCTGCCATTATATCTGCTACACACATACCCTCACCTCTAAATATGCCCATTTTTTTAAAAATGTTTTTTCTACATTTATTTTTCAGAGACAGAGAGAGACAGCATGAGCAGGGGAGGGGCAGAGAGAGACGGAGACACAGAATCAGAAGAAGGCTCCAGGCTCCGAGCTGTCAGCACAGAGCCCGACGTGGGGCTCAAACCCACGCACCGGGAGATCATGACCTGAGCCGAAGTCAGATGCTTAACCGACTGAGCCACCCAGGCGCCCCTAAATATGCTCATTTAGAAAAGAATCCATATTCTCTATCTCTGTCTCCTTGCCACAATGCTTTCCATAAAGTAGGTACTTAGTACACATTTGTTCAGTTAGGCCTTAATCTGGCAATATGATAATGATGATCCAATAAGAGATATTTAAACATCCCATGCTTGGTCAAAAGGATATATAACAAATACATCATTTTATATATACATTATATGTTATTCTAAAAATCATCAAAACATATTAGTACACAATCAATAACAGTCAAAAAGAAAAAGAAAGAAAAACATACATCCACAAAAAGATTTCTACAATAATGCTCGTAGTAGTTCTATTCATAATAGTTGAAAACTGGAAACCGGGGCGCCTGGGTGGCTCAGTCGGTCGAGCGGCCGACTTCGGCTCAGGTCACGATCTCGCAGTCCGTGAGTTCGAGCCCCGCATCGGGCTCTGTGCTGACAGCTCGGAGCCTGGAGCCTGTTTCGGATTCTGTGTCTCCCTCTCTCTGACCCTCCCCCGTTCATGCTCTGTCTCTCCCTGTCTCAAAAATAAATAAACGTTAAAAAATTTAAAAAAAAAAAAAAAAAACTGGAAACGGCCCAGGGGTCCATTAACAGGTAATAAACTGTTCAAAGGGATTCTACACAGCAATAAAAAGGGACAAACTACTGATAACATGATCCACAACAACATGGATGAAATTCCAAAAACACTGCGGTGAGTGAAAGAAGCATTCTACAAAAGACTATGTACTACATACATGAGGCCACTATATAAAGTCCTAAAACAAGCAAAACTAGTCCCCCGCGGTATGGTGGGAAAAAATGTCAAGAGATTGCCTTTAGGAGGAAGAAGAACCATAAAGGAACTTTCTGGGGTCTTGACAATGTTCTGTAATCTCTGTATGGGACTAACATATGGCTTCAGCATACACATTTGTTAAAACTCGGGTCGATGCACACTTGAGGTCTGTACATTTCACTTTATGTAAAATTTACCTCAAAAAAGAAAACACAACTCCTAGAAGAAAAAGGCAGTAAGCTCTTTGATATCAGTCTTAGCAGTACTTTTTTTGGACCAGTCTCATTAGGCAAGGATAACAAAAGCTAAAATAAACAAATGGGATTACATCGAACTAAAAGGCTTTTTGCACAGTGAAGGAAACCATCAACAAAATGAAACGGCAACCTACTGAATGGGAAAAGGTATCTGCAAATCATACATTTGATAAGGGACTAACATCCAAAATATATAAAGAACTTACACAATATAAAAAAAAAAAATTTTAATGGGCACAGGACTTGAATAGACATTTTTCCAAAGGAGACAAGCAGATGGCCAACGGGCCTGGGAAAAGAACATCACTAACCATCAAGGAATTGCAAACCAAAACCACAGTGAGATAGCACCTCACAGGGGTCAGATCGGCTATTATCAAAAAGACAAAAAACAGCAAGTGTTGGTGAGGATGTAGGGAAAGGGAACCCTTGTACACTGCTGGTGGGAATGTAAACTGGTGTAGCCACGATGGAAAACAGTATGGAGGTTCATCAAAAAATTAAAAATAGAGCTACCATACGATCCAGCAATTCCCCTTCTGGGGACTGATGTGCAAAAAAGAATGGAAACACAAACTCCGGGAGAAGCCTCATCCTCACGTTCACTGCATTATCTACACAAGCCAAGATATGGAAGCAACCCAAGTGTCCTTCAACAGCTGAATGGATAAAGAAAATGTGATATATAGACAGAACAGACACAGACACAGACACAGACATAGAGATAGAGATTATAAGAATATTACAGGAACATATATATAAAAATATTACTTGGGGCACCTGGGTGGCTCAGTCAGCGAAGCGTCAGACTCTTGATTTCCACTTAGGTCATGATCTCAAGATTCGTGAGAGAGAGCCCCACATTGGGCTCTGCACCATCAGCACAGAGCCCGCTTGGGATTCTCTCTCTTCCTCTCTCTCTCTGTCCCTCCCCACTGGCGTGCACAAGCATGTGCACTCACTCTCTCTCTCAAAATAGATACATTTTTTTAAAAAAGAATATTACTTAGCCATGTAAAAAGAGTGAAATCTTGCCATTTGTGACATGGATGAACCTAGAGGGTACTATTCTAAGTGAGATAAGTCAAAGAAAGTCAAATGCCATATGATTTCACTGATATATAAAATTTAAAAAAATAAAACAAACAAACCAATACAGTTTCATAGATACAGGAAACAAACTATTGGTTACATGAAGAGGGAGGGGTTTGGGGAGGAAGGAAAAATAGGTGAAGAGAATTAATAAGTACAAACTTCCAGTTGTAAAAGAAAGAAGTCAAAGGGATGTAATGTACAGCATAGGGAACCCAGTCATTAATACTGTAATAATTCTGCATGGCGACAGATTCTGGTAACTAGACTAATCATGGGGATCATTTCCTAATGTACAAAAATATCAAATCACTATGATGTATACCTGAAACTAAGGAGGTATCATATGTCAATTATACTTCAATCTAAAAAAAAAAAATCTAGGGAGATAACTACCTTTTAACCAGACAAATTAACTAAAAAATTAGTAAAGTAAATTTTCATCATGATTCATTACTACAGAACCTCTAGGCTGTGTGTCCTTAGTAGCTATATATGTAATTATACCACTAATTAAACCTCTGAAACTAGTCAGTTTCATAGTAAGGTCCTTTAAAATTTGATTTAACTTGTATTTTTAAGAATTAATTCTTACATGTGGTATTTCCATTCCTCTCTCCTCAAAGTAATTAAAGTATTAATACTTAAAAAAAATACAAGTAATGAACTCTGGTTAATGATATACATGCTAAAACATTAAAGGGAAGGATATCATGACCCACAACTTACTCTGAAATGCCATTAAGAAAGTAAAATTGGAGGGGCGCCTGAGTGGCTCAGTCGGTTGAACATCCCACTTTGGCTCAGGTCATGATCTCATGGCTCACGAGTTCCAGCCCCGCGTCGGGCTCTGTGCTGACAGCTCAGAGCCTGGAGCCTGCTTCAGATTCTGTGTCTCCCTCTCCCTCTGCCCCTCCCCTGCCTGCGCTTCTCTCTCTCTCTCTCTCTCTCAAAAAATAAACGTTTAAAAAATTAAAAAATAAATAAGTAATTTTTAAAAGTAAAAATGGATTGAGGGGCAGACAGAAGAATGTATACACAGACAGACTGGTGATAAAGCAAACACAGTAAAGTACCAATGACAGAATCTAGGTGGTAGGTATACAGATGCTCACTTGAAAGTTCTATTTCTCTGTATGTTTGAAGTTTTTCACAATATACTGTGTGGAAAAGAAAAAAGGAGCAAATACTTATTAAATCATTACATTGGGTGCCAAAACCAACTGATACGTAGGATGTTCAACGCAGTAACAAGGGGGGGGGGGGGGGGGGGGGCGTCACCGGCAGCTGTATGAACTCTCGGGCTTGCTTTGTGCCGTCTCTTCTCCCTTGGCGTCAACTCTCTGATCTCCTGCTGCTGTCAAGATGCCCAATCACAGGAAGCATTCCACCCCCCTGGAGGATATGCATCATTCCCAATTTGCTAACAACAGCCAACAACCAACTAATCAGAAACGTGTTTAAAAATAAAGACTTCTGAGTAAGGGCATCTGCTTGTGATTAAGAATTCAATGAGATCATATATATAAAATGTTTAACGATGTCTGACACATAGTAAACACTCAATAACTACTACTTTATTATTTTTGAGAAAAATATTTGTATTTTCTTAAGAAAGTTCCAAGCCTTTGGTGGGCTGACTTCCTATCACCCACGTTCATTCTTCACCTTCATTAAAACTTAAATTTCTCCTGAATGTGTTAGAAAGCTGGTTCTCATTCATTCTAGTTTTTGCATTTACAACAGTATTTAGCCTTTTTGAACTATTCTGTAAGAGAGGAAAATACGCATTCTAAATAATAGTTTTAAATAATATTCATTAAAGACCACTGGATCTGTCCAGAACCATTGAGACCAGTGCCTCCAAATATTTTACCCCTACTTCATGGCATTTCTAGATAATGATGTATTTGTGGAGGATTGGAACAGTTTAACTAGGGAGGCTGAGCAAAGCCAGAGCCAGAAGCCCAGGGACTTGGACTATGCCCAGAACCTGACCAGCTCCCCCCAAAAGGAACAAAGTTCTCAGCTCATAGAATCTGTTCACGGAGTTTGCGAAGCTATAATCTGTATCTGTGCTAGACAATACTTTAGAATGTTTAGTCTACACAATCTAGTTCATAAATCATCTAGCTCCTAAATTGTCTACATATATGCTCCAGGTTCACAGAGTAGAAATGTTTCTGCCCTACATTAGAGACTGCTAAGAATAGCCAGGTTAACGATAACATCATCACTAGAGCCAAAGTAAACGAATGTTCATGTCAGACATTGCTGTCATAATGACGTTTTTAATGAATTTTTTTTCTTTCGTTTTCGGAAAGAATCAAAAGAATGTCACTTGTGCTGCACCCCCCAAGTAACTCTTTTAAATCAAGATAACACAAGTGCTCTAGTAGTAAAACACTCTGCATTAGAGCAAACTTTAAAAGAAATCCCATTCCGTCCATATCCCCCCCTTCCAAATTATGTAATTCAATATGTCTTTCAATATAAACTATCCCTAATATTTTACAAGCATAAAGTCATATTCCTTTTTGTCAAAAAGTTTTCTCTTTACTGCCATTAATTTTTTAAATGAGTAACAACGTCGTATTACATGACTGCTGTATATACATGCACGATTTTTATTTAAAACTGTTTCCAAGAAAGCATCAACACACCTGGATTTACCATACATATACATATTATATCAAATGTCTGGACATCACTCTTTCAATAGGAAGTCAAATGCTAATAATATAGATTGACCAACACTCTGAAATGACTTGCTATTTTTTAAAAATAACAGTAGTAACAGACCTGAGGAGTGGTTGGTTCACTTCCATTAACACTGTCAGGAGATTTCGTGGCTTGGATAGATGCATTCTAAGAAAAACAAAGAAGTATCATAAAGAAAAGGAACAGAAAAAACTGTTAAGAACAAACGCCAAGCACCAAGACCCATTAGATACATTTATCAAACACAATTAGTTCATTTATTAGAATGTTTTCATGCAAGGCAAAACTAGTATGGTGAGTATTTAGAAAATTTATTTTGCTATAATATATGTAACTAAATAGCAAAGATTAGTACGTTGACAATTTCATTTTAAGCTAATCACATACCTCTCCCCATTATAAGGTCCCTAGCTTTTTCCCCCATGACAAAATTAACACGGGGATTCAATTAGCAAACCTCATTCAAATAGACAGCTATCCAGAAAAAGCAATGTCAAGTGTCCCCTACGATAAAATAATACTCAAAAGTTATTTGGGCTAAGACCTGAAAAACATCTTTGTTACAAGAGATGGAAATGCCTCATTCATCTGAAGCCAGCACTCTAAATGAAATTGTTATGGCAATTTTCAGAAAAACTTGTCATTAAAAATATCTTCTTCCACATATGAAAGCTTTTTGTTTTGTTCTGTTGCCATGACAAATGCTCCAAATTAAGCGACATTCTCCTGATTACATCAGCCTGGCATAGGTTCCATGATAACGAAGGAGATTCTCTGAGATTCAAAATTCTATACTGCATTCGTAATACACTGACCAAAATTAGAGCCTTAAAAGTGGCTCATGATAAAATAACTTCTAAGTTTTAAACAAAGCGTTAGAGCAAATCCTAGCCACTATGTTTCAGTAACTCGGTAGATTTTTAAATAAGACATTTCCTGTACATTTGTACAGCTGACCAAGGAAAGGTCAAATAACGAATATTCTTTTTTTAATGTTTATTTTTGAGGGTGGGTGCAGAGAGAGAGGAAGAGAGAGAATCCCCCCGATGCAGGGCTCGATCCCTCGAGCCATGAGACCATGACCTGAGCTGAGATCAAGAGTCAGACGCCCAACCAACAGAGCCACCCAGGGACCCCTGAGTATTCTTGAGTATCAGTGGAGATGGCACTCAGCTTTGCAAGTGTTCTCAATTTTCTGCACTGTACTCCCATTAGGTATTTGATACTAAGAAACTACTGATTTTTAGGTGTGATAAATGCACTGTGTTATATATTTTTAGTCATTATCTTTCAGAAATATATACCAAAACATTTAGATGGAATAAGGTTTCTGAAATTCGCTTCAAGTAACCCAACAGGGATGGGGACGGGGAAGGGAGGTGTGCGTGTGTGGGAGGGTAGTTAGACAAGTGTGGGGGTATGATAATAAGAGAGCCATGAGCCATTCACTGATGCTACTGGGTACTGGGCATGTGGGGTGGGATTCTTTTGCCACCATTACTACTATTTCCACTCTTGTCATACGTTTGGATTTTCCCCAAGAACAACTGATACACCTTCTCCCTCTAATATAAAAAGACTTATCAAATTTTATCAGTCCAAGACATCTCCCTTAGGGTTATATTAGGGAGAAAAGTTGGGGGAACGTAACTCTTATCTTCCTGTTCTCTGCCATTTCAAAGAATTACAAGCTGTATATATGGCTATATTTGTGTAGCGTGACCATTAATGCTTTCTGGCCCTAAAAATATACTACATTACACACTATAAAATAAAAAACCTACTTTATAGAGTTCAAGAAGTCTCTCAATCCCTATATTGAAAATTAAGATCGTTAAATTGCAGAGAAAGGAAATGAAATGGTTCCGTAAAACATTTAAGTCAGGATGAAGAGTGGCAAGAGAGTCTATATTCTATTTTAAGGAAATTACTTGACACATGATTGTGGTCCATACAAAAAGCTATTCTATAACTGACCTATCACACTATCGGACAAACATTACCTAACGTTTAAAAACTTTCCCTCTCTGCAAATATGTTTCAATACGTGTATTACATCACATATTTAAATAGACACAGCTAAGGAAAGCATTGCCATGTTACCCCGTAAATTTAAATTAGGAATCTGTAGAAGCAAAATTAAAGATTTGTCACTACTTGTAACACCTTCACTTTTGCCCAGCAAACTGTCATTTACTTTTCAACTTTCAAATGCAGCTTCTTTTATGAAGTTTCATATGGCTTGCCTGGGCGCTAACACATTTCCTATCCCTGTTATTTTCTTCTAGGAAGGCTTGATTCCTTTGCATTCTAAGTGTTTGTCTCTAGACTAAACTATAAACGCTCGGAGGGCAGGAGCCCTGCGTGTCCATCTTGGTGCCCAGGACTAGTGGTAGAGGCTTAGTATATGCTTTTGCCTGACTGGTGGTAGAGGCTTAGTATATGCTTGTCAAATCCTTATGCAGTTACTTCCTTCAGTATAAAAAGGCTTCTGAAGTCCTCCTCCCAGAGAGAAGCCAAAAGAACTAGCTCAACGCATGTCAATACTCAGCTGTCACCAGTACTTTCTCCCGGAGGCAATTCTTAGATAACAGAAAAATTCTTCTAATCTAAAGTGCATTTAATTTAAAAGCACACACAGGTTCCCTGCCAGATTTGTCTTCAATTATGTTTTGTTCTCTCTTTCAACAACTATTTTTTTGACTGCTGAGCACTAAGGATACAGTAATTTTTAGAATGTGGGGTCATTTTCAAAAATCTGAATGAAGGAAAAATCAATAGCTGGTGAACTCATAAGTAGACCCTACACTAAATGTGTGTTCCATTTGTATTTTGTTATAGGTTATGCCGTGATTTCCCTTTGTTGCATGGAGAGAAGTTTTTATCTGGACAACATTTAAATAAGATAAATGAAGACTTTTAGTCTACTCAAGGTATTTTTAAATAATTACAACTTTATTTTATAAACATATAAAATACATACATTTCAAAGGCATCAGCATTTTTTACAATAGAATAGGTACTTAAATTACTTTTATGTATATGGAAGTAGGCCTAGGAGGGGATCTTCTTTTTTTTAAGTCTGTTACTATTACATAAAATATAAAGTAATATCATTTTATGTTTTTAAAGTAAATTAGTGGGGTGTCTGTTAAGTGTCTGACTCTTAGATCTCAGCTCAGGTCTTGATCTCAGCATCATGGGTTTGAGCCTCGCGTGGAGTCTACTTAAAGAAAACAAATTTTTTTAATAAAATAAATTGGTAGGTTAGCTTAGATTCCTGTCTGCCTCTCAAACCAGTTTTGAAAATAGCGAGGTATTACTTGTAGCCAGAACCAAGGAGAGACCCTTTGCCCTGAGATCCAAGCTAGGGCATCACTAGAACTCTCAGCTGCTTTCTTTTCTAAAACCAAGTTCAGAATGTGATTTAGGATTGCTACTGACCATACGCACACCAAGTCCTTCCTGGCTGCATGGATTAAGTACAGAAATGTTCTAGTTTCATCACCAGCTACTTAATAAATTAAACCAATTCTCCTCGTTTAAAAAAAGCCTCAATCCCTTAGGGCACCTGGGTGGCTCAGTCGGTAAAGCATCCGACTTTGATTTCAGCTCAGGTCATGATCTCATGGTTCGTGAGTTGGAGCCCCGCATCGGGCTCTGTGCTGACAGTGCGGAGTCTGCTTGGGATTCTCTGTCTCTCTCTCTCTACCCCCCCCCCCCGTTTGCTGGCTCTCTCTCTCTCTCTCTCAAAAATAAACACTAAAAAAAAAAAAAGGAAAACCTCAATCCCAATTAGTGTCCAATGCAACACAAAAAGCTTTCCTTACTGGGCAATCAAAGATCTCTAAGTTCTAATTTCCTAACTTAAGAATTTAAGATATGTATGAAAACAGTCCACTTTCTCAAAGTGAACTTATATGCAGGATTCAAAATTATATGAATTCAGTCAATTGAAACATAATGAGATTAATTACTTCCTTTCAGATGTTTTATCGAAAACTGGTACTCTCCCCAAATAAGATGCAATTATTTGTTACAGTAGAATCCACCCACCTACTCAATGTTGTTCAATTACGGATTTATGAACAATGCATTGTTTTTCTCAGTGAGTCATAGCTCAAAATATTCTTGGCCTCCTGCCAAAAGTAGAACAGAGATTTCTAGCAATGCATACCATTTTTAGTTAATGAGCAAACATTCCCCAGAGAGAAAACTTAGAGTTTAGGCCAAGTTGAAGGTAGCCTTCGCCACATTAATGAAAACAGTGTTATTTTGCTGCTGTTAAAAAGCTGCCAGAAAACACACCAGCCGTCAGAATTCAGCCGTTTACTCTGATTTTTTAGAGCAGGGTTAGCAAGAGGGCACTGAAGATGCTTGGAGGGACAGGGAGCGACAAGCAGCAGGAGATGTGCTTCTAGAATTACCAAATTCCTTTGCTTCCCCACAGGGGGGATGCAGAAAGCGGTGGAAGGACTCACCACACTGTCAGTCTGTGTTTTAGGCTGCTTGGAGGAATCCAAAGCAAAGATAGTATACTCAGAGAGAAAAGCAGGCTCTGCTATCATCCCGGCTAGCAGCTGTCTCATTCAGCGTAATAGCAGAGGCACAAAAACAAAACACATCGTGAAAAACGAATCATGAGGACATGTCGCAAAGTGTCCTCGCCACGCCGCACGTGCACCACCACCAAGGCTACCATCTCCCCGCCCGCAGAAATAGCAAGTTGCCAGAAAGCTCAGCAGTGGAGGGGACCTGAGCTCCCTGGAATCTCAACTTGCTTCCTGGCGCACAAACGGCATGGGCGACAGCCACCACAGCGCACATCGTGTCCGCCAACTCAGTGTAAGAGTCCATGCCAATAAGAACCACACACGGTAAAGAACACAAAGGCTTCATAGAACAAATGTTGACCGTGGTCACACATTCAACAAGAGAGCACGGAGATTGGGGGCAGGACAAAACACAGAAAATGTTAAATAATCGTTTATTTTGTGCTTAGAAACGAAAATATGTACAGAAGAAACTTTTGAAACTGACATTATATAATGAGTCTTCAGGACAAATCCTTTTATACTAATTCTTTTATTATACTAAGATCTACTTGATCTTAGCCAAAAGGCTGAGAAGCGATCATCATACGAATTCTTTTAATATGTATTCTCTTCTGTCCTTCAGTTTCTTTCACAAGCTGTACACTATACACCAAAATATTAATAATCATGAATTAGATTAGAAGAAATTATAATTAAAATGAACTTTTAAATGTAAAACTGGTGAACTCTGAATAATCTCTGTGGATGCCACAGTTTACCAATGGCAATTCCCTCATTTTGCCGGTGTACCATAGTTATACAAGATGCTATCTTTGGGAGAAAATGGGTAAAGGGTACAACAGGGCCCCCCTAAAAAAAATTTTGTAACCTCCTGTGAATCTATGTTTATCTCAAAAACTAAATAAATTTTTAAAAACCCAAATCTTTTGCAACGTCAACTCAGCAGTTAATGTATATTATTATTATATATTATGTATAATAAAGGAATTAACAGAAAATAAATGTCTGCACAGGCTTAAGAACTTAGACTTTTCATCTCAGTACTACAGCGTTATAGACACTGAGTAGAGCCTCCACTAACTCTCTTCATCTGGTCCTAAAAATTGAGTATTAGTGGTGTACTAAAATATACTAGATGCCTGTTTGGCTCTGGGTACTCATTCAAGTTTCTACTCTTGCTGAAAATCTGAATTCTCCTGGGAACTCAGAAAGGTCACCCTTGGAATGGATGTGATTTTAAGTTAAAGGCTATACAAATTCACTCTTCTTAGGCTCCCAAGATTAATGTTTGAAACGAAGTCACTCTGGCCCACACAACAAAATAACTTAAAATTTCAGGGGCGCCTGGTGGCTCAGTCAGTTAAGCGTCTGACTTCAGCTCAGGTCATGATCTCTCGGCCTGTGAGTTCGAGCCCCACATCAGGGTCTGTGCTGACAGCTCAGAGTCTGGAGCCTGCTTCGGACCCTACATCTCCCTCTCTCTCTGCCCCACCCCTGCTCATGCTCTGTCTCTCTTCGTCTTTCAAAATTGAATAAATGTTAAAAAAAATTTTTTTTAATTATTTTTTCACAGTTAAGCAAGCCCTATCAAAATAACAACAGCATTCTTCACAGAACTAGGACAAACAATCCTAAAATATGTATGGAACCAGAAAAGACCCCGAATAGCCAAAGTAATCCTGAAAAAGAAAACCAAAGCTGGAGACATCACAGTCGTGGACTTCCAGACGCATTACAAAGCTGTAATCATCAAGACAGTATGGTACTGGCACAAAAAACAGACACTCAGATCAACGGAACAGAATAGAGAACCCGGAAATGGACCCACAAACGTATGGCCAACTAATGTTTGACAAAGCAGGAAAGAATAGCCAATGGAATAAAGACAGTCTCGTCAGCAAGTGGTGCTGGGAAAACTGGACAGCGACATGCAGAAGAATGAACCTGGACCACTTTCTTACACCATACGTAAAAATAAACTCAAAATGGATAAAAGACCTAAATGTAAGACAGGAAGCCATCAAAATCCTAGAGGAGAAAGCAAGCAAAAACCTCTTTGACCCTGGCCACAGCAAGTTATTCAACACATCTCTGGAGGCAAGAGAAACAAAAGTAAAACTGAACTACTGGGGCCTCATCAAGATAAAAAGCTTCTGCACAATGAAGGAAACAATCAGCAAAACTAAAAGGCAACTCACAGAATGGGAGAAGATACTTGCAAATGACATATCAGATAAAAGGTTAGTATTCAAAATCTATAAAGACCTTATCAAACTCAACACCCAAAAAACAAATAATCCAGTGAAGAAATGGGCAAAAGACATGAATAGACACTTTCCGAAAGAAGACATCCAGATGGCCAACAGGCACATGAAAAGATGCTCCGCATCACTCCTCATCAGGGAAGTACAAATCAAAACCACACTGATATATCACCTCACGCTGGCCAAAGTGGCTAAAATGAACAAATCAGGAGCCTCTAGATGCTGGCGAGGATGTGGAGAAACAGGAACCCTCTCACACTGCTGGTGGGATTGCAAACTGGTGCAGCCACTCTGGAAAACAGTATGGAGGTTCCTCAAAAAATTAAAAATAGAATTACCCTATGACCCAGCAGTTGAACTACTAGGTATCTATCCAAAGGATACAGGTGTGCTGTTTTGAGGGGGCACATGCACCCCCATGTTTATAGCAGCACTTTCAATAATAGCCAAAGTATGGAAAGAGCCCAAATGGCCATCGAGGGATGAATGGTATATACATACAATGGAGTATTACTCAGCAATCAAAAAGAATGAAATCTTGCCATTTGCAACTACATGGATGGAACTAGAAGGTATTATGCTAAGCAAAATTAGTCAGTCAGAGAAAGACAAATATCACATGACTTCACTCATATGAGAAATTTAAGATACAAAACAGATGAACATAAGGGAAGGGAAGCAAAAATAATATAAACACAGGGAGGGGGACAAAACAGAAGAGACTCTTAAATACAGAGAACAAACAGAGGGTTGCTGGAGGGGTGGTGGGAGGGGGGATGGGCTACACGGGGAAGGGGCACTAAGGAATCTACTCCTGAAATCACTGTTGCACCATATGCTAACTTGGATGTAAATTAAACATTTAATTAATTAATTTAAAAAATAATTAATACATTTTTACAGTTGAGTGTATTTGAAATTCTAAGAGAAAAACACAAAAGCTGATGCTCAGTATGGAAGATCTTGTTGAGCAAATGTCTCAAAGGAAGGTCCTGTCAAGCAACAATCTATACCCCTGCCTGTTGCCCAGGTAGAAGCCAGGTGTGGCGCGCATCCGACCTTGAATTTCAGCTCAGGTTATGATCCCAGGGCTGTAGGATCAAGCCCCACATCAGGCTCTACGCTGAGCATGGAGCCTGCCTGAGATTCTTTCTCTCGCTCTCCCTCTCTCTCCCTCTCCCCTTCTCTCCTGCTCCTATACACTCTAAAAATAAAATAAGTCTTAAAGAAAACAAACGTTCCCATTGACACGACCTCAAAACCCAAAGGGCTTTTCCCCCCACTTGCTGTCCTTGTGCCTTCTTTCCTTCTTGTGCCTATGAAAATCTTCTACACATCGGTTCTCAAATATTCTCAATCAAATTCTGTCTCAATTCCGTGTCTCTCAAACTCTGTTCAAATTCTAATCCAAATCTGTTAAGAACTTAACTCACTTCTTGTGCAGTCCTTAGGTGAAGCCATCAGCTGCACTAACACTGATTGAAGTTCTGTGTCTAAACATTCACGAAGATACAGAAAACTCCAATTAGATATCTGTTGAAGGCGTTTATCTATCTTCCGTATCTTTTACGCTCATATACATATTTCTTTATCTCTGTGCGTTTTTGATAGAATTACTCAGTATTCTTTCAGAATACCCTAATTTCCCCATGAACTGGGACTTCTGTTTTATTCTGACTTACGTTTTTATATCAATTTTTTTTTCACTTCAAGGATTCCTAATTGGTTCTTTTTCAGACCTACCTAATCTACTTTTGTTTTTTCCCTGCAATTTTATCTTCTTTTTCAGAAAATCATTACTTCAGGTATCCTATTAAAGATACTTCTTTTAAAGTCTTTTTTGGGGCGCCTGGGTGGCTCAGTCAGTTAAGTGTCCGACTTCGGCACAGGTCATGATCTTGCGGTTCGTGAGTTCAAGCCCCGCGTCGGGCTCTGTGCTGACAGCTCAGAGCCTGGAGCCTGTTTCGGATTCTGTGTCTCCCTCTCTCTCTCTGACCCTCCCCCATTCATGCTCTGTCTCTCTCTGTCTCAAAAATAAATAAACGTTAAAGTCTTTTTTAATTTCATCTAGGATAAATTCATATTCCAATTCCTGTTTTGTTTGCCTGCCTTTGTAGCATTTGTTTCAGAATTTTCATTTACAGGTTCATTTTGAGGAAGGCATTGTCTTTCTCCTTCCTTCTGTACTCATCTTTCCTTATCCAATCAATCTGATTCCCTGGGCCCCAGTTTGAGTTTCCTGCCTTATGGCAACACAGGGGTCATCACGGACTCAGTCGCAATAAGCCAACGTGAGGTTTGCTTCAGTTCTTGGTCACGAAGTCTCCCTAGAGATGGCCGCTTCTCATAATGGGCCACGGAGCGTTCTAGGCAGCAGTTTGCAAAAGCTTTTCTCAATCTCTTTCTGCCAATGCTGGGAGCTCCACTTTAGCTCCTGGCACCAAATCTAACTTTGGCAGTTAGATCTAACCCTCCCAGTCCTTCTGAACCAGAGTCCGAAGAGAAAATTAAGTCCTAATGCCTGCCCTAAGGCATCCAGTAGCACCTGCTGTATGTAACAAATAAGCTTATCTCCTATGAATTAATGTATCTCCTGTTAGAGGGAGGTCTCTAAAAAGTTTAGTATCTTAGGGAGTGTAAGTCTCTCTGTTTTGAAGACAGAAGTCCTGTTTCTACCTTCCTAGACACTATTATATACAGATGCCAGTTGCAATACTATTAGGGTACATTAAACTCATTCTGTTTTTATTTCCAACAATGTGTACTTTAAGAAGTACTTGTGATAATATATTCTACTAAAGATATAAGATGCTAAGTCCCAGCGCACCTGAGACTTAAGAAAAATAAGTCATCAAAGATCAGCTCACCACTCTAATTCTGAAAATGCTCAGCACGCTCAACAAGAAAGTGGAACTGAAAGTTGGTTCTTCAAAAAGATACAAACAAATATTTAGCTTGACTGACAAAGAAAAATAGAAGACTCATATTACTAATATAAGGAATGAAAGGGGAAATTACTACAGCATTTATAGAAATAAAAAGGATTATAAGATAATGCTATGAACAACTGTATGCCAACAAATGAGACAACTTGGATGATAAAGACGAATTTCTAGAAGGATACAAATTAACGAAACTGACTCAGGAAGAAAGAGAAAAACTCAATGGAGCTACAAAAAGTAAAAAGATGGAATTTGTAATCAGACACTTCCCACAAAGAAAAGCCCAGGATCAGATGGCTTCACTGGTGAATTATACCAAACATTTGAAGAATTAATACTAATCCTCACAAATTCTTCCCAAAATATACAAACAGAGGGAATATTTCCCAACTCATTTGATGAGGCTAATATTATCCTGATACCAAATCCAGACATCACAAAAAAGAAAACCACAAGCCAATATCTTTTAGGAATAGAAACATAAAAATCCTCAACAATATACTAGCAAATCAAACCCAGCAATAAAAGATATACACCATGAACAAATGGGATATATCCAGGAATGCAAGGTTAGTTTAACATCCAAAAACCAATTACCATACCTCACCATGTCAAGAGAATAAAGGACAAAACCATATGCCCATCTCAATAAACACTAAGAAAGCATCTGACAACATTCAACACAGCTTCATAAGAACACTCAACAAATTATGAAAGTAAAGGAACTTTCTCAGCATTATAAAGGCAATCTCCTAACACCAACAGATAACATCATACTTAATGACAAAAGACTAAATGCTTTCCCCCTAAGATCAGGAATGATCTGTCTACTTTCACATGTGTTCAAATTGCACTGAAGCTCCTAGCCATAGCAATTAGGAAGAAAATGTTATAAAAGGCAGCCAGATTAAAAGAAGATATAAAACTACTTCCTTTTGCAGATGACATGATCTTGTACAATCCACTAAATAACTATTAGAATCTAATAAACAAGTTCAGCAAGGTTGCATGATACAAGATCAATTGACAAAAATCAATTTTATCTCTATAAAGTAGTAATGAGAACACAAAAAAACGAAATTAGGAAAACAATTAAATTTATAGTAGCATCCAAAGAATAAAATACTTGTGAATAAATTTAACAAAAATAGTATAAACCTTATATTCTGAAAAGTGTAAATTTTTTTGAAAAAAAATAAAGAAGATCTAAATAAATGGAGAGGGGACAAAGGAAGGAGAGAAAAGAAAAGGTAGGAAGCTTCCCAACTAATTAAAATTGATAAAGATAACACAAACAGAAAAGTACAAACCACTCCCTTACAAATAGAATTGGGAGAAATGTAAATAAAGCAACTACCAAAGTGAATGCAGCAGGATATTAATAATGCACTCTGACACTACACTAGTAGAGTTGATTTACGGAATGAAAGATTGGCTTCATAGCAGGAAGCCTATTAATATAACTCATTTCCTATCATTAGATCAAAAGAAAAAAATATGAGAACTGAGTACATACCAAGGCAATTTGACAGGGATATTTTTTACTTTAATTAACTGACAGAGGCTAGGGGCAAGTAGCTTCTAATCTACTGTCTAACAGTAAAATCTCTGAAAGTCAATCTATTAGGGGCAAAATTAATTCCAAACTTAAGAAACATTTCTTGGGGCGCATCCAACTCTTGGTTTCGGCTCGGGTCACGATCTCACAATTCGTGTGTTCGAGCCCCATATCGGGCTCTGTGCTGACAGTCGGGAGCCTGCATGCAATTCTCTGTCTCCCTCTCTCTCTGCCCCTCACTCCCACCTCTCAAAATAAATAAACATTTAAAAAAAGAAGAATGGGTCATTTCTGACCCATTACTTTCAAGATACTTCTCAGAAATTCCTAAAGAACAATGCCTATAGCCCTGAAACAGAATAAATTTCTAAAAATGTGGTTAAGAATTATCAAAAGCTGAGGGGCACCTGAGTGACTCAGTGGGTTAAGGGACCAACCTTCGGCTCAGGTCATGATCTCGCGGTCTGGGAGTTTGAGCCCCGCGGCAGGCTCTGTGCTGACAGCTCAGAGCCTGCAGCCTGCTTCTGATTCTATGTCTCCCTCTCTGTCCACCCTTCCTCCCTCCCCTGGTCTCAAAAATAAATAAACATTAAAAAAATTTTTTTAATTGAATTCCCAAAAGCTGAGAGCGTCAAGAATCTCTGTTACAGATGATTTCACGGAACGGTGCAAACTGACTCAGAAGGACAGAGACAACTAGAGAGGCAGTATTTTATTTCTGAAAGATATCTCCAATTAAGAAGAATAAAAAAGAGGGGCGCTGGCTGACTCAGTTGGTGGGGCCTGCAACTCTTGATCTCGAGGTTGTAAGTTCAAGCCCTGTGGTGGGTGTAGAGATTGCTTGAAAATGAAATCTTAGGGGGAAAAAAAGGAAGAAAAATAAGTAAGAAAAGCAAAAAGTGACAAAAAAAAAGACAAGAAAAAGTGACATTTTTCTTGAAGTTTGGGAAAGCATTCCAATCCAA
This sequence comes from Panthera uncia, assembly GCF_023721935.1. NCBI lineage: Eukaryota > Metazoa > Chordata > Mammalia > Carnivora > Felidae > Panthera > Panthera uncia. The sequence goes on from NC_064810.1 coordinate 150,326,142, forward strand.
AGCAGCCCAATGCTTCATTATTTTTCACTTGCAAATGTCGCGATTAACAAAAAATTGGTTATGTGCTATGCCATCCAAGAACTGACAGGCACTGCAAAAGCCTTTTTGTTTCCATATAATAATAATCTTCGGTATGTGATTCACAAATTATGAGTATTTTCATACTTCTGAATTCATTTGCTCGTCACAAGGACCCTAAGAAGGGGATCTGCATTTCACCACAATTTTAAGGCTCTCAGAAGTTAAAGGCAGTTTTGCCCAAAGCCACATGGCAGGTAAGGGATGAAATCCTGTGATCCCTCCACTATTCCAGGCTGTCTCTATGGGGAAGTGTGCCTGAAAAACAGCAAGTTAATGAGCAGGGTAAGTGAAGGTATCAATCCTTCCTTCCAAAGTTCAACAAGTAAAAAGACAGATAACATCCAGGACCAAAGTCCACATAATGGTCTGTCTGTTTCCCTCCCTCCATGTAGGGACCTGAGCAGAACAAGCACGGCAGGCCTTCCCATCTTCCATGGCTGCCCCCAGTAACAACTTCACGAGCACCTACTATGTGCAAAGCATCGCGAGAGGAGATTTACATGCCATGTTACTGGCAATGCCCACAGCTCCACGAGGCAAGTACTATTCTTTCCATTTGACAAAGAGAAAACCTGAGTCACTGAAAAGTTAACTTCCAAAGGTCCTCCAGCCAGCAAGCGGCAAACCTAGGATATAAATCCAGGCTGATCCAGAAGACTCCAAAAACCATCCTCTTCTCACTAGTCTATACCAGGTCTCACTCCAAACTATATAAATAGATTATCATGCTCTTAGAAAAGTCATTAGATTCAGCCATAAAAAAGGAATGAAGTAATGAAACTGTTACAACATAGATGAACCTTGAAAACATGCTAACTGAAAACAGCCCAGACACAAAGGGTCACAAATTGTATGGTTCCGTTTATACAACGTATCCTGAATAAGCACATCCACAGAGACAGCAAGCAGATTGGTGGTCACCAGGGACTGGGGGAGAGGGAGCGCAGGGAGTAAGTGCGTCATGAGTATGGGGTTTCTTTTTGGATTAACGAAAATGTCATGGAACTAGAGAGATACGATGAATACACGGTATCACTAAGGTACCATATGCCACTTTAAAATGGTAAATGTTATGTTACAGGAATTTAATCTCAATTTAAAAAAAAGTCATCAGAGTGGAACAGAGGGCAGGAGGCTATGGTCGCTTTATGTGGCCTAGTTAGCCTTTCACATGCTGTTACACTCTCAGCTGTTCTAAAGCACCCTGCCCTAGAGAGGCAAAAAAGATTCATCTCAAGCAACAAAAACGGAAGGAAGCTCTACGCCGATGTTAAAACAAGACTATGCCCAGGATCACAAGGGGAAAGCATATGGTCAACTGAACAGATCTGCCATTTACACAGGGTGAGAGAGTGTCAGAAATCTACAGACTTCAGAGTCAGTGCAAATTCAGTCTGCTCTCCTTTGCCTTCAACGCCTACAATCATATAGATGATTTTTTATATCCTTATAAGGAAGCTTGCAACCAAAGACCGACTTATTTAGATTTACATATAGTATTTACTGACACAAGAAAATAGACATATTAGGATTTTCTGCAATAGCTGAAAAAAGGTAAAACCTTTAATTGACCAAGAAATTAACTTAATGAAACCATCTACTTCCCAAGCATTCTGGATCACAAAGACTTTACTGTATCTACTGGAGAGGTGAACAGATATTTACATCGAGTTAAACTTCCACATTTTGCTAAAAGAAACCTTATAACATTGAAAACAATAAATCAGGGTCCTAACCCATGCGGAGTATCCGCCCTCTTAGAGGTTTAACAAAACCAAAACCCCAGGGAGTGGGAGGGCAAAGCAGATACACCCTTTTAATCAGTAACTTAATTATGAAATGAGAAAGTACTTCCTGTAAAATAAACTGAACTGGGATTTAGTCTACATTGTACTTTGTGGTCAAAAATACCTTTTAGAATTGTCAGAAAATGCTTTAAAAGCAAAGAGATGAAGGGTAATGCTACTCTTTCAATCAGAAACGACTTCTGAAGTTAAACCTCTGAAACACAGGATCTTTAGGATTGAAATTTGGGAGTTTGGGAAGAAATAAAAAGATAACCTTTACCTTACTTAGCCTATTGTAAAAGAATGTTCAAATCATCCCTTTCAAAAAGGATTGTTTTGGGGAAAAAATATTATTTTGTAAAGAAATATTCAATTAAAAATTTTTTTTTAATTTTTGTTAATGTTTATTTTTGAGAGAGACAGAGACAGAGCACGAGCAGGGGAGGGGCAGAGAAAAGGGGAGACACAGAATCTGAAGCAGGCTCCAGGCTCCTAGCTTGTCAGCACAGAGCCTGACATGGGGTTTGAACCCACAAACCACGAGATCATGACCTGAGCCAAAGTCGGATGCTTAATCAACTGAGCCACCCAGGAGTCCCCCCCCCAAAAAAAAATCTTTTTAATGTTTATTTATTTTTGAGAAGGAGAGACAGAGCGTGAGCAGGGGAGGGGCAGAGAGAGAGGGAGACACAGAATCCAAAGCAGGCTCCAGGCTATGAGCTATCGGTACACAGCCCCACGCAGGGCTGGAACTTAGGCAGGGCTCGAACTCAGGAGCTGTGAGATCATGACCTGAGCCAAAGTCGGAGGCTTAACCAACTGACCCACACGGGTGTCCCTCAATTAAAATGTTTTAAGCATCCTGGATAAAATAAGCCTTTTTAAAAAGCAGTAGTAGCAATCAACTACTAAAAACAAGTTATTTTCAGGGTTTCAACTGTATTGTATAGAAACGAATATACTAGAATATCAACCAATGTACTGAGTATAGTCATGATGCTATCAACACTGACTATTACTCGGTACTGCAGATTTCAATCAAATTGGTTACATGTATAAACTAAGTTCAACAGCATTAAACTCGAAATCACAAAGTGAAAGAGATGCAATGCTGCAAGAAAATAAGATCCTAAAGAAAGTGTGCATGTGCTTCATATGCTTATACAACTTGCGAGATCATTTAAATGTATTCACCAAGGACACCGTATAATATGCCATTAACTTTGAATGCAATAATTGTACTATAAAGTGTTTATTTTGCTACCAACATCTACTATAAAAAGTCAAAATTTGTTTTGTTTTAATGTAACTTTCATCAAACCAACATCTATAAAAGCTAAAAAAATTTTTGTTTTAATGTAACTTTCATCAAATCGACATCTATAAAAAGTTAAAAAATTTTTGTTATAATGTAACTTTCATCAAAATGTTTAAATTTGCATCTATCCTAGAACCCAGCAGTCCCATTCCTAGGATTCTATCCTACAGAAAAAGAGCATTATAAGTGTTTATGTACATGCTCAGTACAGTACTGCTTGTAATACTGAAAAGATTATAACATTTGACTTGTAATACTGAGACTTTCTCCAACCTAATCTATAGAATCAATACAATCCCAATCAAAATCTCTATAGGTTTGTTTTGTTGTTGTCACTGTTGGTGTTTTATTTTGTTGTGAGTTTGTTTTTGTGAGACTTGAAAATCTGATTCTAAAATTTATATGGAATTTATATGGAAAGGAATAAGAATAACAAGACATTCTAGAACAAGGTGGGAGTGCTGTCGTGTGTCCCCCAAAATTCACACGTTGAGGCCCCAGCCCTCAAAATGTGATGTTATTTGGAGACAGAGCCTTTGGGAGGTAATTAGCTAGATAAGGTCAAGAGGACGGGCCTTCATGATGGGATTAGTGCCCTTGTAAAAAGAGAAAGAGACAGGAGAGCTGTCTTTCCCCACTACTCCCACCCATCCCTCTCTACCTAGGTGCATGTAGTAAGGAAGGCCCACGCTAAGACATGATGAGAACACAGCTACATGCAAACCAGGAAGAGAGCCCTCACCAGACAGCCAATCTGCTAGCACCTTGATCTTAGATCGCCCAGCCTCTGGAAACATGAGAAACAAGTGTTTGTTGTTTAAGCCCTTGTCTATGAAATGTTGTTAAAGCACCCCAAATTGACTAAGACAGGAAAGACCTGCTGTACGGAGGTAAGATTTAAAATAAAACATTAATTAAAGATTTAGTATAAAATATTAAGACAGTGTGGTATTGGATCACAGATAGACAAAGCAAACAAGGGTACAGAATAGGGAGCACAGAAACAAATCCACTCAATGTAGGCACTCAATTTCTGAAAAAAGGTAGCACAGTAGAGCAATGTGGAAAGAATGGGACAACTGGATAGCATTGGGGGGGGGGGGGGGTGTCCCAGGCTTGATCCCTACCTCACACCATATTGGAAAAAAAAAAAAAAAAGCATTTCCCAAAGGAATGTAGATCCAAATGTGAAAAGTAAAACAGGAGGGGAATATTTGCAAAATGGGTGAAGGAGAGCAACAGGTACAAGCTTCTAGTTATGGAATGATTAAGTCACAGGAATAAAAAGGACAGCATAGAGGATATAATCAATGATATTGTAATACCATTGTACGGCGACAGATGGCAGCCACACTTTGGGTGAGCCCAGCAGAACTTACAGACTTGTCAAATCACTATGTTGAACACCTGAAACTAATGCAACATTGTATGTCAAACATACTTCAATAAAAAAAAAAAGTATTTTTTAAAAGTAAAACAGGAAAATACCCTCAGGGTAAGAAAAGAATTCTTTAATAAGAAAAAAAACACTAGCCAGAAAATATGAATACACCAGAGCACATTAAATCTAAGAATTTCAATTCCTCAAAGGACACCATTAAGAGGGTAAAAGGGAAGCCACAGGGCAGAAGATACCTGCAAGGCATAAAGCCAATAAAAAACTCCTATCCACACTATATAAAAAAGAACTACAAATCAACAAAAGACAAACCAACAGAAAAATGAGCACATCAACAAGCACTTCACAAAAAAAGATATCGAATGGCCAATACACAGATGAAAAATGCTCAATGTTAATAGTCATCAATTAAAACTACAATAAGAGAACACTATACACCCACCAGAATGGCTGAGATTTTAAAGACTAGCAAGGACGTAGAGCAACACTAACTTTCAGAAGCTCCTGGTGGAAAGGTAAAGTTCTACAACTATTTTGAAAAACAACAGGCATTGTCTTCTAGAGTGTCAAAACTATATACGCCTTTGGACCCAGTGTTCTACTCCTAGGTACACAGCAAATGACATGCTGTGTCATTTGGTACACAGGTATGTGTGTACCAGAAGAAAGGTACAACAATGTTCACAGCAGCATAATTTATAATAACCAAAAACTGTTAACAACCTAACTGTTTATAATATTTACAACAGAAAGCATACTTAAGTGGTACTATAAAGAAAAGGACAGAAACAAATACCAAAAGATCAGGATGAGGGCAATCTTTTTGGGGGGAGAAAACAGTGCTATAACGCTGGCAATGTGCCTTTTCTTGACTTCAGTGGTGGTTACATGGGGTTTACTTCATAATAAATGATTGACTTGTGCATTTCTGTTTTACTCTCTTCTGTATCTGTATCACAGTTCACAGAAAGACAAAAAGTTGAAAAAATCTAATCTGAACTATGTTGCTGGCTGCAAGTCACATAGAATCAGTTGTTACTACATAGTTTCCAATCAATAGCTTGAAAAAATAGAACTTTTCCCTGTATGTTGCTATGTTGAACAAATTATTATCAAATTATTATAAATCTCAAATATTAAAGGCAGAGTATATTATCCTCTCAAATTAAGATTCTCAAAGAAAACATACTTTACAAAAGCATAATTACTATTTACCAAAAAAGAGTAATTGCTGCTAATAAAAATAATACCTAGCAATTAAATAATTGACCTGTCCAAGTAATGTAGTAGCCTACATTTTAGATTAATAAGCTTCTTGTAAGACGTTTATTTTAGAAGAAATTCCAAACTTACCTCTCTGTTGGGTGTACCTTCATCAAGTTGCTCTGTAAATGAAGATGCCCTGCTCCTGGTTCCTGTTGGTGTTGAAGAATTGGAGGGAGCCTAGATTAAAAGATTATTGCAGGAATTAGAAAGACTTCATTGACTAGTGGGCTATGCACTGTGTAGTCCTTCTCTCAGTCCCCGCCCAAAGAACCCCAGGAAAGAAAGGAAAAAAACAAACACATGAAAAACAGAAAACGATACCTAAAACATAATTAACTAGAAGGCCTAGGCTGCCTACTCAGTCCTCGGTAGGACTCTGCCACCAACCAAAGCTATGATCTTAGCTATATTAACTTTTGGAGGGCTATGTGTCCTCACATATAAAATAAGGTTGTGAAGTTAACATAAGATGATAACATCAGGTGAAACTGAAACCAGTTGAGGAGTATATGAAACACTCTGTACTATTCAGGCAATTATCCTGTAAACCAAAATTATTCCAAAACTGAAAGTTCATTAAAAGCAATAAAGTTGCCAATTTAATCTTTAAAGTGATTTCCAGTTCTAATATTCAATACTGTGTAATGCACAGGAAAACATTTCTTTTTTTTAATGTTTCTTTCTTTGAGAGAGAGGGAGTGTGCATAAGCAGGGGAGGGGCAGAGTGATGGGGAGAGAATCCTCACGAGGCTCCCTGCTCAGCACACAGTCCAACACAGGGCTCGATCCCACGACCCTGGGATCTTGACCTGAGCCGAAATCAAGAGTTGGACGTTTAACCAAAAGAGCCACCCAGGCGCCCCACAGGTAAACACTTATCTAGTCAAGGGCCTTGTTTTAAGTCTATCTTGCACACCACAGCTAGATCCTGAGATGCCAGTCCATTTAATTCTATAAAGGACAGCCTGGCTCCTATAATTCTCAGTACAAAAACCTTCAGGAGAAAGGGTCCAACCTTAAACTAGAAGGTTGAGGTCTATTCCAAGGTGAACTCAAAAGAGTCCTAAAAGTATAAAGCCGAAACCTTAAGACCCTCCCTTACCCATAATAAATAGATCTGAACTCATCTAACATAGAACATCTAACACAGAAATCAGTCTTGATGTCTTACCCTTTTGTAGTCTGCATATGCATAGCTTTCCATAAATAAAAGGCATTTAATAAGTATCTGTTAAATAAATGAGTGAATGAATGAACAAATGGAACCCTGATCTATCCTATAGGCACACACCGTTAGGGCCAGGCTGGAACAGAGAGGTCATTAGGGACAATGTTCACGCATACACATGCACGTATTTAGTTTACGATAAGTGTCACATTCAAATTAAGATAGATGTTCCATAAATAGTATTGAGACAAATGGCCATTCAGATGAGAGCAGAGACACCAATCAGATGTTTCCTTCATACTTACCTATATTGAAGGTATTTTTTCAGTTTTTATTTAAATTCCAGTTAGTTACATACAGTGTAATATTAGTTTCAGGTGTACAAAATAGTGATTCAGCACCTTCCATATAACACCCTGTGCTCATCACAAGTGTACTCCTTACTCCCCATCACCTATCTAACCCATGATTTTTTAAAAACTGCAATATAAAAGAAGAGAGGAGAGTCTATTTCTGCAATCACTGAATGGGAAAGAGTATTTTATGTCAAAAGCAGAAATCAAAAGGATAATTTTAATTGGGACCGGGGCGGGGGGGGGGGGGGATGTCAACAAAATAATGACAAAAATCTAATAACCTTTTTTTATTTCTAAACAGCTCTTGTAAGTTCATAACTTAGAACTCAGAAAGCTTACTAACCCAGGCTCCCTTTCACCTCGGGCAGGTGACCTGAGCTCCACCAATGAATACACCCATATGAAACTCTGAGTCATAAGTGAGGGATGTGAGGAAACAAGCATGCAAATTTAAGTTTATCGTCTGGTGAACGATGGAGACAAAGCTTCCTGCAGTTGTGCACAGGAGGGATTAATGCAGCTTCCCAGATGCCTGGCAAGGGCTCCCGCAGACAGTAACCATCCAATCACTTGAAAAGTACACCCCCGCACAGTAAAGGTTTACAATTGTCATCACGTCTTTATGCTTTGGCTTCATGTGAGCCTGATCAGTAACTGACAGCTGCATCAGCTCCGGATTAACTGGCAAAATCAAATGTTGAATTTACAAAGTTGAAGAACAGGTCACAAAACACACCGTCTTCAGAAAAGTTAGTACCGCTTGGCAGGCTTGGCCTGATGGCTGGTAGGTCTTCCCCTGGAGTTGCAAGAGTAAGGATCGCAGACATCACATATGACTGTAAAATATAAAACATGCATAAAAACTAACTGTACTTGAGCATTTATCCGAAGGAAGGTCCTGGATCTTTAATGGGATATCCTCACTTCAAAACGTAAATGGGTTCAGGAATATCTGGGTGGCTCAGTCGGTTGAGTGCCTGACTCTTGACTTCGGCTCAGGTCACGATCTCACAGTTCACGAGTTTGAGACCCGCTTCAGGCTCTGCACGGACACTGCGGAGCCTGCTTGGGATTCTCTCTCACTCCCTCTCCCTCTCTTTCTACCCCTCCCCTGCTCGCTCGCTCTCTCTCAAAATAAATAAACTAAAAAAAAAAAAAAAAAAAAATCAAAATATCAATGGATTTAGATTCCTTCAAACTAAACTTGGTCTAATTAATTCTCATAGCCATGAGAAATCTAGATAGGTTTCTAAGCTACTCGTCACAATTAATATCTTTATTGCCCACCAATGGATTATTAACTAACCATAGGCCTCAATTTCAGTAAGAAAAATCTTTCAGTCACTGTGGTAGGCAGAATTCTAAGATGACCCCAAATGACCCTCACCCTGTGAGTATGATGAGATCACTCCCCTGATTATCTCACATTACATAGTAAAAGGAACTCCTACAGGCATGTTTAAGGCTACTAATCAGTAGTTTTTGAGTCAATCAAAAGATTAGCTGGATGGTCTAGCCTCATCACAAAAGCCCTTCAAAGAAGAGTCTAGAAGGCAGAGGCAGAAGGCAGAGAGATGCACTCCTGCTATCCTAAAAGAAAGCAAGTGCCTATGAGGGCCAAGTGACACGGGGCTCCAGGTAGCCTCTAGGGGCTGAGTGGCCCCCTTCAATAGCCAGGAAGAAGTAAGGACCTCAGCGCTACGACCACGGACGACTAACTTCTACTACGGGCACGTGAGCATGAAAGAACACTGCAAGCTCCAGAGGAGAACCCGGTCGGGTTAACACCCTGTGAGACTCTTAGTAGAGAAGCCAGTCACCCGTACCAGACTTCTGACCTGCAGACTATGAAGTAACAACTGGGTTATTAGGCGCTAAGATTGCAGTAATTTGTTATGCAACATTAGGAACATACACAATCCCTTGTATAAGCCTTGGGAAGAATGAGCCTTAACTGGCTTGTCCCTATGCCACGACTTTTCATTACCCATCAAGACTCTGCTCAGATGTCACCCTCTCTCCAGAAATGCGTTCCTATAGACACTACCACTCTCCTAGGAGTACATGCCTCTCTACCTTATGGCACAGAGACTACATCTACCCTTCAAGGCAAATGCAACACTTGGCATAGCATGTTAAGTAAGTGCTCTGTAATTGTAAATCCTTTTTATTAAGGTAGGTTCCATGCCCAACGTGGGGCTTGAACTCACAACCCTCAGATCAAGAGTCACATGCTCTACCAACTGAGTCAACCAGGCACCCCAACAAATGCTTTTAAATACTTTGTCTCTTCTGATCCCCACAACCAATCTGAAACGTGAGCAGAGCAGATATTATCATCCCCAATTTCTCCTGTCTGATGAGAAAATAAGAAGCTCAGAATGCTTATGTAGCTTGCCCTGGCTGCATCTGGGTTCCGGGTTAGGACACAGGTCTTCTTTTTTTTTTTTTTTTTTTTTTTTTAAAAAAACAACTTTTTTTTTTTTTAATTTTTTTTTTTTAATGTTTATTTATTTTCGAGACAGAGAGAGACAGAGCATGAACAGGGGAGGGGCAGAGAGAGAGAGAGGGAGACACAGAATCAGAAGCAGGCTCCAGGCCCCGAGCCATCAGCCCAGAGCCCGACGCGGGGCTCGAACTCACAGACCGTGAGATCATGACCTGAGCTGAAGTCGGACGCTTAACCGACTGAGCCACCCAGGCGCCCCAGGACACAGGTCTTCTGATTCCCTCATCCACTTCCCTGGTATTCTTTAGATCACTGTTTCTCAGATTTTTCACTGGGACCCACAATGTAAAAAGACAAAACAAAACACCCATTTTAGGGGCACCTGGGTGGCCCAGTCGGTGAAGCATCTGACTCTTGGTTTCAGCTCAGGTCATGATCTCACGGTTTTGTAAGTTCAAGCCCCACACTGGGCTCTGTGCTAGCAGCTGGGAGCCTGCTTGAGAGTCTCTCTCTCTCCCTCTCTCTCTTCCCTTCCCCCACTCGTGCTGTCTCTGTCTCTCTCAAAATAAATATATAAACTTAAAAAACAAAATTTAGGGGCACCTGGGTGGCTCAGTCAGTTAAGTGTCCGAGTTCGGCTCAGGTCACAATCTCACAGTTTGTGAGTTCAAGCCCTGCGTTGGGCTCTGTGCTGACAGCTCAGAGCCTGGAGCCTGCTTCTGATTCTGTGTCTCCCTCTCTCTCTGCCCCTCCCCTGTTCACGCTCTGTCTCTCAATAATAAATAAACGTTAAAAAAAATGTTTTTTAGTAAGAAAAACAAAAAAAAACAAAATTTAAAATTAAAAAAAAAATTAAAACAAGATTTGCTCTCTCTCCCTCTCTTCTCTTCCCCCACTCATGCTGTCTCTCTCAAAATAAATGAACTTAAAAAACAAAAATTTTTTAAATTTTACACAGACACCTCAAAAACATAAGTTTTATAGAACCTTTATCTTTTTGACATACGTGTCATATTTCCTGACCCAGCTGTTCTTTCATTTAAAAAAAAAATCTGCTCAATCCACCTTTCATTTAAAAAAAAAAAAAAAATCAGGGCACCTGGGTGGCTCAGTCAGTTAAGCATCCAACTTCAGCTCAGGTCACGATCTCGCGGTCCGTGAGTTCGAGCCCCGTGTTGGGCTCTGTGCTGACAGCTCAGAGCCTGGAGCCTGTTTCAGATTCTGTGTCTCCCTCTCTCTGACTCTCCCCCGTTCATGCTCTGTCTCTCTCTGTCTCAAAAATAAATAAACGTTAAAAAAAAAATGTTTTTTTTAATAATAAAAATAAAAATTAAAAAAAAAGAATGTATATAAACACAGCCACTAACTCTTAAATCTAGAGTATATCAAATATACTTATGTATTTTAGCTGTCTTGAAAAATAAAAATTAAAAAGCATTAACTCTAGGTTAAACAATATAATCTAAACACAACAAAAACACAAATTTTGGCTATTCACATTACTGAAAAGTTCTACGTATTTTTTTAATTCTATTTATTTATTTTGAGAGACAGTGCGTACACGTGCACAAGAGAAAGAATCCCAAGCAGGCTCCCAGCTGCCGGGGCAGAGCCCAATGTGGGGCTTGAACTCACGAAACCGTGAGATCATGACCTGAGCCAAAGCCAAGACTCAGATGCTTAACTGATTGAACCACCCAGGTGCCCCTGAAAAGTTCTACATATAGTCAAAACTATGATAACCAAAGTTTACTCACTGGGGGCTCTATTATCTGGGAGTTTTCATGGAAAGAATTGAGACAGCTGAATTGTTAGATTTAGAAAAATACAGATATAAACATAAGTATAGGTATAGATATCTATATAGAGTTATAGATCCAAAACAGTTAAACCTCATTGGTGCCTGAAAGGCTCTGGAGATACAATGAGGTTCAACCATTTTGAATGTATAACTTTTTGAAATCAATTAACAAACTGTAGCTTTTAAAGACAAAAAGAAACTGAACATAATTTAACATTTTCCAGGTCAGTTGTCACTCACACAACTTGTATAAGTCTTCTCTACTCATTTTAGCCTACTACTGGTTTAGAAACTGGATAATTACACTTATTGGAATTCTAGACAAAATAAGCATGAGGAGGGGGCACCTGGGTGGCTCAGTCAGATGAGCATCCGACTTCGGCTCGGGTCCTGATCTCGCGGTTCGTGAATTCAAGCCCCACATCGAGCTCTCTGCTGACAGCACGGAGCCTGCTTTGGATCCCCTGTCTCCCCCTCCCCACCCTTCCCTGGCTCCCATTCTCTCTCTTGAAAATAAACATTAAAAAAAATAAGAATAAGGAAGCTTTAAATGAAGGTTTTTTTTAAAGCTTCCTTATGAATAACTCAGATTAGCTATGGAATATGAGGTTGGTGACATTAAAATTTTCGCTGCCTTTTGACTTACTTCATGGTTTAAGTTATGCCCCAAAGAGAGGAGATGTTATTCCTACACAGCATAACAAAATCTGGCTTCCCTGCTCCCTCCCGCACCCATGGATAATCAATCATGGCAAGGGCACCACCACAGAATCCTTATCACAGCCCTGGTGAAAGTCTCTTCCTAATCTATTTGATGTTCCAACTCTATTGGAACGGCCAGAGTAACTTGGGAGTTAATTCTTCATATAAACCTTTATATCCTACTTACCAAAATTATCAGGGCTTTCACGTGTCCTTAATAAAGCACCTTCTGTATCCCAACATCTACAACAGTAGTGCCATAAATGAATACTGCTGTTCATGTTATAAATGCTTACCTCTCAAAACAAGTCCTTTAATATAGTGAAACCCACTCACCCAAAAGTAATTTAAGGAAACTTGCAGTCAAACAAACAGATGGCAGATGGACTATATGCTCATACGTTCTCTACCTCTTTCTACTTTCTACCTCTACCTACTTTCTCTACCTTGAAATTAAAAATTGTCAGCCAAGTTTCAGAAGACTGGTATGAATGAAAGAACAGTAAAATATTTAACACAGATGAGGACACTATAACCCCAAGGACCTACAGATGGGAAAGTGATGAGAAGCAAGCCTGTTTTCATCCTCATGACCATGAAAAGACTTAGGACTTAAAACAAAAAGTATAAATGCAAGATGCAAAGTGAAGAGAGAGAATCAAAAACAAAGATTGGTTGAAAGATCCTCAGGTCCCCGTCCTACCTTACAGATCCTCTAAGAACCTGAGGTTTATTTTCAGGAGCTAATGAGGCTCCAAACTGGGTGAAACCAGGCATAGTAAGATAGGAGTGAAGGGCAAAGTACTTTGGAGGGATTAAGTGATACTATCCACAGTGAATTAGCCCTACTTCAGAAAGTTGGCAGCTTGGCTTAAAACCCCTCACCCTTTCTCTAAAACACACCATGCTTCTCTGGAGAAACCAAATGACCTCTTTAATTTTTTTTTTTTTCAACGTTTTTTATTTATTTTTGGGACAGAGAGAGAGACAGAGCATGAATGGGGGAGGGGCAGAGAGAGAGAGGGAGACACAGAATCGGAAACAGGCTCCAGGCTCGGAGCCATCAGCCCAGAGCCTGACGCGGGGCTCGAACTCACGGACCGCGAGATCGTGACCTGGCTGAAGTCGGACGCTTAACCGACTGCGCCACCCAGGCGCCCCCAAATGACCTCTTTAGAAAGAACTCTGGTTACCAGCATGAACATATTTCCCCCAACAGTAACTCAGCAGTGAGCCCCAGTGTCTCTATGCCATCACATGCCATTTCCAAAGAGTATCAGATTTTTAGTGCCTCACCCTTGATAGCCCAGAGCACTTAATAAAGTTCCCAAAGTAAAAAAGGGACCCAAAAAAAAACCAAAAAAACAAAAAAACAAAAAAAAAAAACAACCTAGAAAAAACAAACAATAGAGATTAAAAGAAAACTTCAAAACAAAAAAATCACCATTATTCTCAGAGATATTAAAAATATTATATCTACATAACAAGAATAATGCTATGAAAAGTAAAAGACAGTAAGAAACAGCCCTTAGAAATTTTAAGATAGCCAAATTAGTTAAAAATTCAATTGAGTTTGAAAGTTGAAGCAATCTCCCAAAAGTAGAGCAAAACAAAACAAAAATCCAAACACACACACACACAAAACAACAACAACAAAACCAAAAACGGAAAATAAAGGGTAAAAAAAGTGAAAGAATCTATCCTGAAGGCATAAAAGCTACCAAACTGCAGCTCAAGAGAAAAGACAAAAAACAAAGGAGAGGGAATTATCAAAGAAATTACATCTACAAGTTTCCAAGAAGGTGAGCACAGGAGTCACAAACAATGCCCACTGAGTGTCCAGAACAAAGCATATAGAAATCCATTCAAAGGCATATTTACCATGAAACTTGAGACAAATATAAAAGGAAGATCCTAGAGTCTCCAGAAAGAAAAAAAACAGCACAATGACAATGGACTTCTCAATAGCAACACTGCAAACAGAAAACAATGGATCAATGCTCCCAAAATCATCGACCTTGGCGGGAAATCAGTAAATACGGTTTATAATGTACAAATCAACAAACCAGCAAAGCAACAAAATCTTTTTATTAGAAATATGAAGTTAAATATCTGGGCAAACAAAATATTGAGAACATGGAGAACAGGACTGCAGGGTTGGAGCAGACAATGGTTCTTTTTTGCATAATACCCTTTTAGCAGTACTTGACCTTTTAAAACCGTACATTATTTTTGATAAAAATAAAAGCAAATGTTTACTTTGAAATTTAAATTAAATATCATAGGTAACACGTTCAATACAAAATACCCAACAAAATTTAAAAGCATGACTAAGAGATGATCTATTTCTCATCTTAAATCTCATCCAATAGTTGATAAGAAATGATAAGTGGACTGATATTCTCAACCCTTCAGACACTGGCTATTGTTAACAGCATATCTGAAGGCCAGTCACATGGCACATGCTAACTGAACCCCAGTGATTCTATAAAATAAGACAGAAAAATCAGTAATACCTTTACAATCTAAGGAACATACACTTGTTGAGAATTTATAATTTAAAGTCAAATATTTCAGAATTCGAATTTATGTTTAAGTACATCATGGTGATCGGGTTTCTAGTATAAGAATGTAGACTGAATGCTATTGTTTACCTCCTCTCCCTCCCCAAAACTTATTGAAACAAAGGCTTAAAAAAAAAGTAGAAAAACAGATTAATGAAAACTCATGAACAAGACAGAGAACAGCAGTGAAAAGACAAAACAAAATTCTTAAGACTCGAAGGCAAAAGGATTCAAGTTGGTTGAGAAATCAGGGCAAAGGTAGCTACAGCTCCAAATTTGCACAGAAGGCTAAAGAAGAGGCAGCAGCAACTTTTTCCAATAGGAAAAAAAAAAAATCATGGGTTTAAAGTACTAGAACGGGAAATTATTGTTCTCATTATTGCTCTCAGGGATTAATTAAGGGTTTGTGTAACACACAGGTACTTGAGGTCAGCCTCCTCCAACCCAAACATTTACAGACCAAAGTAACTGCAAAATATAAGAAGCAACCTACCTTGTAGGAGTCAGATCTTCAATAGTGGGGGCTGGTCCCACAAAGCAGCAGGGTAACAACATAGCCACGTTTGCCCAATGCAATCCCAGGCCCACCCAGTTCATGCCAGTTTATGTTCCAAGATCATTATTAGTAGTGTCCCCTTTCACTCTCAAGAATGTTAGCGGAATAAATTATACGGTCACCTTTCAAAGTAGGTAGACCCTCTTCGTTTAGGCTGGCAGAGGAGGCATTGTCTTACTTACACAAGCACTCTCCACACAGGACAGAAGCACGAAAGAGCAGAGAAAACCCATGTCATCTATCAAAATAAATCACCCTCCAGGACTTCTTAAGTATAAATGAACAAACAATAATCACAAGGCATCTGTCTTTAAAAAAAAAAAAAAAAAAAAGCAAAACAAGATGATCAGTACAAATACAACAAGTGACCCAGAAAAATTAGATAAATCAAGAAACAGAACTTAGGGGTGCCTGGGTGGCTCAGTCAGTTGAGCATCCAACTCTTAAATTTCAGCTCAGGTCTTGATCCCAGAGTTGCGAGTTCAAGCCCCGTGCTGGGCTCCACGCTGGGTGTGGAACCTACTTAACCAAAAATAAATTAATTTTTAAAAAATAAAAATTTTTAACTTCATTTTTAATTGGTGATTAGGCTTCATCAGAGTTGATTAAATAATTACTTAAAATAATATCTGCAAGGAAGGATGCAAATACTCTTAGTACCAACCAAACAGAAGCAACTGGGGAATATTAGAAGGCTATCCTGCTTTTATTAAATGTTTTCAAACTCTTAAGGGACCCTACACTATATCACTATTACTACTGCTGAAAAATTTTACAAATATTATAAAGAAAATGGTTCACCTATCCCACAATTACCAACGCCTACTAGCTCAATCTACTGGAAACCTGCCTATCAGGCCACCTCACCTACGAAAAGCAAGCTGAGAACCAGGAAGTATGCACACAAAGGCCTCCAAAAACCTCAAAACAAATGTCTCAAAATTTGTGTTAATACACTAACGAATCCCTCAGGTACTTGCCCTTATTTAACGCAAAATTTTAGAAGCTTATGTGTCTTGATTCAAGCTGGAGACACTTGAAAAGCAGAAAGAAGAAAGACACAAGGCAGACGGCAAGGAAGGTAACAAAATTACAAAAGGTAGACCAAGAGCAAACAAACCTCTTTTTTTTTTAATTTCTTTTTAATTTTTTCAAATTTATTTTTGAGACAGAGAGAGACAGAGCATGAGCAGGGGAGGGGCAGAGAGAGAGGGAGACACAGAATCCGAAGCAGGCGCCAGGCTCCAAACTGTCAGTACAGAGCCTGACGTGGGGCTCGAACTCATGGAGCGTGAGATCATGACCTGAGCGGAAGTGGGAAGCTTACCCGACTGAGCCACCCAGGCGCCCCAAGAGCAAACAAAACCTCTTGAGTGAATAAAAAGGAAATGCCTTTCACACCCTGTTAAATTCTTAAGGGCACGGTGCCTTCAACACAAAATAATTTATACTCAAAAATGAAGAGGACGCCTGAGTGGCTCAGTTGGTTAAGCGTCAGACTTCAGCTGGGTCATGATCTCATGGTTCATTGGTTCAAGCCCCCACGTCGGGCTCTGTGCTAAAAGCTCAGAGCCTGGAGTCTGCTTTGGATTCTGTGTGTGTGTCTCTCTCTGTCCCTCCCCTCCCTGCTCTCTGTCTCTCAAAAGTAAATTAAAATGTTAAATTAAAAAAAGAATTTTTTAATGAAAAAATGATAATATACAAATTCAAGATCCTTTGCTTAAGCAAACAAGTATACGTATAACCTACTGCAAAATGATTGTCATCAAAAAAGTTTTCTGTTTTTAATTTACCCTTAAAAAAAGAAACATTAGATCTGAAAGCAATAATCTAGAACTTCTCATCCTAAAGGGTTCTTAACAGCTGAAGATCTGAGACCAGAACAGAATCAAGTTTCTATCTGTAGATGATCACTAACAGCTTAACTCTTTCGTTCTTGAAAAATACATAGTATCAAAGAGGATTTTTAAAAATCTTGTCTACCCAAAGTGATTTTATTTGATCCAGATGTACTGTCTCACTTAATGTTAGCTTGTACCTAACTTTTTTACTATTCTAAAAACGACCTCTCTCAGTTAATGCACACAAGCAATGCATTTTCATGAAGAAAAACTAAACATTATCTATAAGAAAAATAATCTGGGGTACCCGGGTGGCTCGGCTGGCTGAGCATCTGACTCTTGGTTTCCACTCTGGTCATGACCCAAGGTTGTGGGATCGAGCCCTGCATCAGGCTCTGCATCCGGCTCTGTGGCCAGGCTCTGCACTGACTGTGGAGCCTGCTTAAGATTCTCTCTCTCCCTCTGCCCCTGCCCCCCTCACGCTCTTGCTCTCCCTCTCTAAAATAAAAATAACAATAATAATATCTCATGCACGCTCTTGCTCTCCCTCTCTAACATAACAATATAATATCTCATGAGCACTTCCCTCTTAAACTATTTTCACTGCCTGCATATAAATATCCTTTGTATACATTTTCCCCCACAAAACTGGGATCACACTTTACATGCTGCTTCTTAATCTGTCCTTTAACACAAATACCTTTGCACGTTAACTATTACTTTTCTGTGGGCTCTAGCAATAGCTGTGTGACGTCAGGCAAGTTAGCCTCTCTGAACCTCACTCCTTCATCTATAAGCCTACCTACCTCTTTGGTTTACATAAGAATGAAATAAAAGAATCCACACAAAATACAAAGCAAAATGCCTCCCACGTAGTAAGAACCCAGTGAATATTGGCTTTTGTTAAGGCTGCATGATAGCCGACTACCGAACACAGCCTATTAACCAATTTTCTATGTTTAGCCAGTTTTTACCTACTAAAACAGCATTGCAATAAAAATCCATGAGGCCGAACCTTTTAATACATCCTAAACTTTCTCAGGATAAAGTCCCAGCGATGGAATCTTGGATCAATGATATTTTACGCATTCCCAAAGGTAAGTGCTTTACATCCACTAACCTGGTGCTTCCCCACATTCCTCCTCCCTACCTCACTTTTAAGACTTTTGTTTCTTAAGAACCCTGTTTTGTAAAGTTAGAAAAGCTTGCAGTAAATGCCACGAACAGTAAGATACTTACTATTTGAATGTTATCACTATTTACATTTTACTCAGGAGAATGACCAAGGCTTCAGCGTCATGTTCCAATGTATTTCAGTTTTACTGTACATGAGCTTTAGCTTTTGAGAGGACAGCTTCGATTGACAGTTTCAGAATAAACCCCATGCAATAATCGATTTAATAATTGTTAATCAGTTGCTTCGCGGTTGTTAAAAAGCTGTGTAAGATAAATGCTATCTTTTTAAAACGTATTTTTAAATGTCTCCAAATGAATCAAAACTCAGCCTTTCTTACAGAAACTCTAAAATAGAGAGGGAGAGGGGCTCAGTCCGTTGAGGCTGAGAAAAGCCGGGAAGCAATGCAGCAGAAGCCCTCATCTTTGCTCCAGAGACCGACTGCCGCAGGCACCAACACACACATCCTCAGCGGAGTCTAGGAGACTGTTTCTTTAACTTAACAATGCTAACACGCCCCCTTTTTCCTAGAAACTGTCACTTCCTGAAGCCACGGCATTCAAGAAAAAGGAACGGAGCCCGGCTCTCGGAGAAGCAGAACGCCCGGCTGGGGACAGGCGCAACCCTGGCCTGGCCTCGGGACGTCTGCCCCTCCGCCCGGCCCGGATCAACCAAGTTATGCGAAGTGACTAACTCGTGACAGCCTCGGGCTTTGGACGCGGGCCACACCGCCACCCCTTTCAGGTCCAACGCTCCAGCGAGCAGCCTGGCCCGGAACGGCGGGACCCTCAGCCCTCCCCTCCCCACGGTTTGGCACTACAGTCGCCTAACAGGTCAGGAGTCTTGCGGGATCCTGGCCCTGGCACGCTCAACCCCCGGGCGGTGACGGGAAGTCATCAGATACGACAAGGAACCCAAGTTTTCCCATCCTGCTCTCACGCCTGAGCTGGGGTCTCGGACGCGTGGGGGGAACCTTCGGTACGGCTCAAAGGTCATGCAAGATCGGAGCCCTCGTCACGTATTCTCAGGCGAGGGTAGTTGCGTTGGGGGAAAACCAGAGGTCAGACGTCCCGAAGGATCCAGCCACCCCACCCACTCTCCTGAACGGAGTTGGAGGATGGGGGGGAGAGGGGGGGGCGGGTCCCCGACACAGAAGACCCGGGCCGTCCTGGGCTCATTCCCAGTCCGGAGTTTGGGGACGATCCTCAAGTTCCAGGTCAAGGGTCACGAAAGAACCCTCCCGCGCCCTGGCCCCCGAGCCAGTATCGAGGGGGGTCGGGAACTAGAGAGCGGCGCCATAGTACCTGAGTCGAGGCCAGCGCCTGCTGGAGCTGCTCCTCCTCGATGATCTTCTGCTTCAGCTTCCTGAACATGGCGCAGCGCGGGGTCCCGAGTGTGAGACCGGAGGGGCGAGCGTCCACGGAGACCCGGCCGCGGCGGGGACGGCGGCTTCTCTACACCAGGGACCGCGGGGGCCGGGCCTCGCCGCCTCCTCCTCGGGCTCGCAGGCGGATCGGGACACTCGGCCTGCGGGTGTCGGCGTCGCCGCCGCCGCGTCTCTTTCTTCTGGGTGCCACTGGTTGGCCTATGCCCCCCATCCAGCCCCGGCGGCGGCGGCGGCGACAACGGCAGCAGGTGAACGGGGGGCCAAAGACGCCTGCGCGGCCTACGTGGAGCTCGCCGAGGGAGCTCTACGGAGCGCCGGAGGGGCCAAGCGCCGAGTCGCACCCGCACATGCGCGCTCTGGGCGTCGCTCTCGAACGCGGCGGCGGGGAGCCGGACGCCGCGCTCTGCGGTGCCGGAATTCGCGTCGTGCCGAGACGCCCTCGGGGCTGAGTCGGAGTGCTGCCCTGACGCGCTCCGGGGCTCCGCCACTGCAGAGCACAGCGGGGAGGGTGCCACTTCGGTGGAGGACGGCGGGCCGCACGGGCCCGCCGCGAAGAGCCGCGGGGGCGAGCGTCTGGGGTGGGAGAAAGGGGGTCGCCAGGGAACCCGCCTTGTGCTCCGAAGGACGGTGCGCTTTTGTTTAGTACTTGTGGTTAAGAGTCTGCATCTTCAGTGCCTGGGACCCCTGCTGCTCCGCAGAAGGGCCCTCTTTCCTTCCCTGGACTCGCCCCGCGGTCAAGAAGCACCTGACCCGAGCCTCCCAGGGTCCAAACGTCCCAGGCCGATATTGGAAAATCTCAGTCGTTTGGACATCTGCCCTGATTTTTTTTTTTTTATTTAACCGAAATTGTATACATTCACGTGTTCATTCAAAAATCTTTATCATTCTAAGTGCCAGGGTCTTCGGGGGTGCTAAAAGAATTCACATGGGGCGCCTGGGTGGCTCAGTCGGTTAAGCTTCCGACTTCAGCTCAGGTCGTGATCTCCCCGTTCGTGAGTTCGAGCCCCGTGTGGAGCTCTGTGCTGACAGCTCCGAGCCTGGAGCTGCCTCGGATTCTGTATCTCCCTCTCTCTCTGCCCCTCCCCTGCTCACACTCTGTCTCTCTCTCTCTCTCAAAAATAAATAATAAACATTTTTAAAAAAATTTTTTTAAAGAATTCACAGCCGGTAGAATACACAAATTTTTAAAGGGTCCAAGTTCACCCCTAGTATCTGCAATCATCCTAAAAGAGTTTAATGTGTATGTGCCTAATTCTTCCAACACCCGGAACTTAGACTGTCTGTGAACTCTCAAATCCATCTCGGCAGCATGCTATACCAGATTGCTTCAGAACCTGAGGATATACGCCGATATTCACATTTTAGCTCATTTTATTTACTAACAAGTTCTTCGGTGAGATCCCATAGCACGATCCCTAAATGTGGGAGAGCCAGAGCAGGGTCTAGTGTGAGCACTGCATTGACAGCTGGGCTAAGTCCTCTCTTATCCCAGAGTGAACACCTATATATTTACCAAGAAAGTTGTATCACTGTGACTTTTGGGCGCATAGTACAAGGTCACATTCCTGAAGGGAGCAGAAAGGTCACGAGTGACACCCATGTGGTATAAGACAACGGAGAATGAGGGAAAGTGACAAACTAGATAGCGCAAGCCCATCCAGAGGCAATTTTAAATCCCTGCAGCACAACAGCTCTTAGAATAAAATTCAGCCCAAAGGCCAGATTGTGACCTCTGAGTCTCAACTCCCTGCCCCTCATTTTCCTCATCTGTAACCTTTTAACATTTCATGGGTATGTTGTCAAGCTTGAAGTGCATAGAGTATAGCTCATAGTAAACGATACTTAGAAGTTCTAGGAGTTTCATTCTCTTTTTACTTCTAATACTCTCCCTCTGTATGTCGAGAGCTCTAGTCCAGACCTCTCCCGTGAGCCCCAGATTATAGCATCTTCATTAGGCTGTCAGGTTTGAAAAGGCAAAAACCATGGCTGTCATACAACTCAGCTTGTGCCTGGTCCAGGGCCTGCCACTACATTTCTACAGAATTATGTAGAATACACCCAGCTGCCTATTGGACAACTTTTCTTAACGGTGCACGGTCACCTCGATTCAACATGTCTGAAATTGAAGCCATCCGCTGTTGCACCCCTCCCGTCACCATCAGACTTGCCCCTTCTGTGTTTCCTCTCACCCTCCTGCATTTTCTCCTCCTCACAAGCTCGTTTTGCCGTCTGTATTTTATGCCTTGGCGGGTGTCACCGCCATCTGCCCAGTTCCCCAAGTGAAAACCGCGGAAGTGAGTCAAAACGTGCCTCTCATTCTTCACCCAGATCTGGAGAATCCCCAAACCCTGTGTCTTTTACTCTGAAACACTTCTCAAATCCATTCTCTTTCCTATTCACCCTGCCACTAGTTAGTTTCGATTTCCATTGCATTCCACCACTTAAATGATCTCCCAGTTTCCGGACTGGCTGCTCTCCAATATATCTCCTACGTAGCTGATGTTACTCTCCTGCCGAAACCCCGTCAGTGGTGTTCCAGTCCTGCAGAACACTATTCAAATTCTCAGGCAGCACGAGAAACCCTTGGCGGCCTGGGTCCTGCTTTCCCTCCAGCTGCACCCTCTCCATACTTCACACTTTAAACCTCTAGGAATTTCAAATTAACTTGTGGTTCTCTTGCACATCTGGCTTTTTAAAAAAGAAAAAAAAATTTTTTTTTGAGGTGGGGAGGGACAGAGAGACTCTTAAGCAGGCTCAAACTGTCAGCACAGAACCCGACATGGGGCTTGAACCCACAAACCATGAGATCGTGACCTGAGACGACATCAAGAGTAAGACACTTAACCAACGGAGTCACCGAGGCACCCCCACATCCAGCTTCTGTACCTCCTTGCCTTTCTTTTTTTTAGTCCCCAAGCTATACGTAGTAGCTATACAAACATTAAGAAAATCTTCATGAATTCCGTATAATTATTTCCTCCACGACTTTGTACTTTTCTTCTTTTCCACCTTTCTCGTCTATCCGTGATAATCCTGCCTACATGTTCTCATCCCTTTCAAGTATTTCCTAACACCACCACTAAACCCCTTCCCTACACACACACCGATGGGGCTAATCATCCTACCATCTGAACAACCTCAGTCTTACATGCTGTTAATATATGTATCACACTGTATTTTTATTTTACTACATAGGTAATATATGCTCACTGTAACAAAAACAAAAGTACCGTTGACCGTTGAACGACACAGATTTGAACTGAACAGGTCTAGTTACACGTGGATTTTTTTTCAGTAACTACAGTAGAGCAGTGTAAATGTATTTTCCTTACAATTTTCTTAATAACACCTTCTTTTCTCTAGCTTGCTTTATTATAA
Source organism: Panthera uncia (assembly GCF_023721935.1). NCBI lineage: Eukaryota > Metazoa > Chordata > Mammalia > Carnivora > Felidae > Panthera > Panthera uncia. Next base: position 150,349,369 of record NC_064810.1, read on the forward strand.
GAATGCAGGATATAATACATAAAATATACAAAATATGTGTTCGTTGACTGTGTTATCGATAAGGCTTTTGGTCAACAGTATTTGTCGTCATCATAAGGCTTTTGTCATAAGCGCTCACATTTTGGAAGAGACAAAAGTTACAGATTTTTCGACAGTGCATGAGGTGGGTACCCCTGACCCCTGCATTGTTCAAGTGTCAATTTGTATAATCTTAGCCCCAAATAACTCCTATTCATAATTTAGTTTGTATTCCTTCCATTTTGTTTCTGTATTTATGAAAACATGTATTTATGTGTACATGTAATTGTATATATTTGTAGTTTTACAGAAACAGATCATACATATTCTACATCATGCCTTTCTCAATTAACATGCTACAAATATCATTTCTAATCAGTGCCTGTATTTCAGTTTCCTTAATGTCTACATAGTATTTTATACAATGGATGAAGTATAATTTATGATTAATGTAGTGATGCCCATGTATTAATGGATATTTTGCTTCTCTCCACTTTTTGCTATTAAAAAGACAATATTAAAGTGAACAGTTTTACAAATATGTGCACTTGTGTGTATGTTTTTGTGGAAAATAGTGGATTTTTGGAAATGTAATTGAAGTATCCATTCATTATGTATGGTTAATGCCAACTTGATCTCCACAATGAATCCTAATTTATGTTTCTACCAACATATATTTTTTTAATGTTTTATTTATTTTTGATACAGAGAGAGCCAGAGCATGAGCAGGGGAGGGGCAGAGAGAGAGGGAGACACAGAATCCAAAGCAGGCTCCAGGCTCCGAGCTATCAGCACAGAGCCCGACGCAGGGCTCGAACTCACAAACTGTGAGATTATGACCTGAGCTGAAGTCGGACGCTTAACCGACGGAGCCACCCAGGCTCCCTCTACCAACGTATTTTTTTTAATGTTTTGACAATAAAAAGATGACAAATGGTATTTTACTGTTAATTTCCATTTATTTAATTGGAAGCAAAGTTAAAATTCAGTCACAAGTATACATGTTATTATAGATCTTTCAGATTATATTATAAAATTCATGTAACCCAGGTATTAGCATTTCCTTTTCCCCTAAGGGACAGCTCCCTCTAAGTAAATTTAGGGACATGGAGTGTTCCTTGATCTTCCAAGGTATGTGTTCTTCCTAAAGTCTCTCTACTAAATCCCATTCCACCTTGGGGAATGGTGGAACCAACCCTTCATTGGTTTTTGTTCTCAGTCTGGAACTCATGACCGTAGTCTCCCTGGGTACCTTGATGCTGTACCTCTAAGGGACTTTGCAGGATGAGAATCGGCAGGAAGTAGAAAAGCAAGTTGCATTTGGGGGACATACCGAATGACCTAATGGACCCGCTCTCATTTCCTTCTGTTACAGCCCTGCTCAAGACATGTGGACTCATCAAATGTATTAGCAGACTGGAAAACACTAAAGGAATTATGCCATATTAAAGGAAGAAATTAAAACTATATGTTAAATCAGGGTTGGGGAGTTGGGCAAAATAAACAAGGGAAGTGGGAGATACAGGCATTCCCAGGAATGAGTAAGTCATGGGAATAAAAGGCACAGCATAAGGAATCCAGTCAATCTACTGTAATAACAATCTAACGGAACGGATGGCAACAAGTGCTGAACCTAACAAAATGTATAAATCTGTCAAATCACTAAGTGGTCCACCTGAGACAAATGTAACGTTGTGTGTCAACTATATTAAAAAACAATTACATGCTAAATACAACTTTTCCCATAATTGAAGGAAAAAACTCATCAGAAGTTTTATCTTTGGAGTGCCTGGTTGTCTCAGTTGGAAGAGTGTGTGACTCTGATCTCAGGGTCGTGAATTCCAGCCCCATGTTGAGTGTGGAGATTACTTAAAGAGAAAGAAAGAAAAGAAAGAAAGAAAGAAAGAAAGAAAAGAAAGAAAGAAAGAAAGAAAGGAAAGAAAGAAAGAAAAGAAAGAAAAGAAAGAAAGAAAGAAAAGAAAGAAAGAAAAGAAAGAAAGAAAGAAAAGAAAGAAAGAAAGAAAAGAAAGAAAGAAAAGAAAGAAAGAAAGAAAAG